>NC_058403.1:81435647-81564310 GCF_002201575.2 Neomonachus schauinslandi | reverse complement strand
CCCGTACCATAGCCAATAACTATTTTCTGAACATTTCCCTGCTCTATAATTGTCTTCTCCTCTGTACCACTCCATCCCAGGACCCAAGTCCTTTTGCTCAGTTTAGATAGCTCTGGCAAGCTGGTGCCTGCTGTCTTTTAAACTCCAAGCAACAACCAGACAACACTCCAGATTGTGCCTACACAAATGCCCCTCATTCACTCCATTTGGCTATGGCGACCTGTCGACCTGAGTAGAAGGAGGTGAAGTGAGAGGCAGCCCCTGGGAACTTGCGCAGAGCCCCGTAGGGCCCAGTGTGTGTGTGGGGGGGGGAGTAGGTTGAAGTCTATGTCAGATCTGCAGGTGGGGAAGGGAGAAGAAATGCTGAGCGATCCACCGTCACGGAGTGGTACCGAGGCACTGTCACTGGGGTTGTCTGAGCCCGGGCAGCATGGAGGGGAAACCCATGCCAGCCTCCCTCCCACCCCCTCCCCCAGTGAGGCTCCCACTATCAGCTCTGCTGGGCCAAGGAGGGTCCCAGCAAACAGGGCCTGCCTCTAAGATTGTCCCCTCCCCTGTGGGGCCCCCAGTGAGGGTAAGATGAGCACATCAGAGAAGCCCTCGTGTGTTGATGTGGAAGGAGATGACCACTAAGGTGGGGGGGGGGGTGGCTCCCCAGGGCAGAGGAGAAGAGAAAGGAACAAGATGGGTTCTGAGAATGGCCTGCGGGTGAGGGCCTCTGTGTGCGTCAGTCCCCTTCAGCTTCCAGTTATGGGCAGACTGACAATGGTTTCACCCAACCGCCGAGGGCCTGGAATTGAGGGAGGCTGCCGAAGGCTGCCAAACCACAGAGGCGAGAGCTGCAGCAAAGGGGCTAGTGTGCCTCCAGTGTCCACTTTGGGGCCTTGATGGCTTCGAGGGAGAAGTACACAGGGGCCTTTGTACTGTGGGCGAAGCTTCTTGGAATGAAAGTGTGAGCATTTGATGAATGTGGGAAGCGTTCAGCAAAAATTCAACTTGACCGGCAGTTAATACGCACTTACTCTGTGCAAGGCATTGTGGGAGGTTCTTCAAGGGAACTGGAGGTGTGCAGGATGGGGTCTCCACCCTCAAGAGGCCTCAGGACTCTCAAGAGTAGGGGAAACACATCCACAGACGATTTCTACAGTGACAAAAGCCCACTGACTGTTCCTGACATGTCACTTGTTGGGCTGGGCCCGCTGGTGAGGAGGAGGAAGATTCTGGCCTTTGGGGCCTTCAAGTCCCATCCATTCAGCGGCTCATCTGGATATTCCATTTGGATATTCCATTTCACACGTGCTCAGCTTAAGGCTGATGTGACACATTTGAGTGGAGACACTCAAGTTTGGAGCCCAGAATCTAGACTAGAAATAGAAATCAGGTACTAAAGGCAATGGATGGGATCACCAAGGAGCAAGGGTAGAGACAAAAGAAACCCAGAAGGATCTGTGTGGGGTGGGAGGGGGCTGGCGGGCAGTGAGGGAGGAAGAGGCAGCCGAGGAGTGCTGCATTATTTTAATGGGTGATGCTGTATGAACAGAAAATCCGTTCGAAGATGTGAAAAAAAACAAGCAAGTCCTTTTAGAGCGATGATGGATGCAGCATGAAGACCCCCTCTGCTGGCTCTTCATGTGAGAGGGGCTTTCTGCAGCCTGGGGTGGGCACAAGGATGATGGCCATCCACACAGCCCGTGCAGCTGGCCCAACCCGTGTGTGCTTAGTAACTCCACACACGTGATTGCTTTTATATTCAGTCCTCACCAGACCCATCCAGGCAGGGATTACTGCGAGGAGTGGAGAAGTCAGGTCACTTGCCAGATCCCAGGGTGGGCAGGGAGTGAGGTCAGGATACCACCCCATCTCTCTAGCAGCCCAAGCCTTGCAGGAACCTGGCTGGTTTTGGAACCCGTGGCCTGGGGGGTGTCTGAATTCACAGAATAGTATCTGTATGAGGTCTGTGAGGAAATTTCTTATCTAACAGAGTCCAGAAGGTACAAAATTTAAGCTAAATGAGTCAAGCCTGGCACTATGTTCGCATGCTTCAGCTATGTTAGGCATTAAGCCCGTTAGTTATCATATCTACCACCTTCTAGGTTCTCTTGAACGTAGGTGTCAGACTTCTCTGCCCATAACCCATGATAACGCCCTGATGCCCTACCCTCTGGCCCTCTCTCCTCCATCTGCTTCCCCTCTGCTCTATCTCTTGCCCTACCTTGACCCTTCTCAATCTAACATGCAATTGCAATTCTTTCATTTTTCACATTTACCGTTTTGATGGTACAGTACTTTTTCCAGTACTTTCCATAGTTGTCTCGTGTTCTGTGAAGCACATTTTCTGAGAGAGAGATTTAAAGTCGGTTATAAATCTAATTGTAGTGGTCTTTGTTCACAAGCAGCTACTGTGGACACCGAGGACATGGCCGCTACACGGTCCTTCTCCGTGCTTTTCAAATCAGCATCGCCACTATCACCTGATTTTATTTCCAACTAGTTTCAGAATGTTCACACATACGCTCCCAATAAAAGAAACATGAGTACTTTGTTCTATACCATCAAGTCTATCATCCTCTTCTGCTCACTGTTCACTCTGCTGGGCCCCGTCTCCCATCCACATACTCTCCCCTCCCACGACCACAAGCCCTACATCCTCTTACCAACCTCCTGACTCACTTTTGAAATCGTTTATCTGTCTGAGGTGTCTATGTGTAAATTGAATGATGTTAATGTGTGATTTTTATATGTGCTTTTCAATGTTTGGGTCAGTTTGTATTTCTTGCAGGTACAGTCCAATGTGTTCATGCAGGTGGAACACAGGTGCTGACACCTGTGTATGTGGACCTGGTTCCAAATGACATGAAAGGACTATAATGGTAAATGAACATTTGCACATAAATAGAACATGATACATATGACAGCTGGGGGTGGGGATTGTAAGTGGAACCATGGTCAGGGTTTTATTTCTCATATATAAAGAAGGGAGGTGATCTGCACCATACAAACAGTGAATCAGCTTATGTATGGGTCACTGTCAGTGACTCCCTTACAAATCACATTATATTAATATCTCTGTATGTGGTCTGACATGCATATGGCACTAAGATCTCTTGGCAATGTTGACCATGCTCTCTATAAGTAATATATGAAAAGAACTGCATGGTTGAAAACAGGGTGAAGGGCTTAAAAAAAGCATTTACAAAACTTCCTAAAAATCTAGTTTGAAATAACAAATACGTGTGTTTACAGTTTCAAACTCTGATTCAGTAATCTACTTTTAACCCATTACCTGTCTTATTGCCTTTACAATGAGAACCCCAAAGCTTTTATTTTACTGAAGTATTTGGGTTAATGTTTTGTTTTCTGTCATGTTCTGAAATATGCACAATTATAAAATCATTCAAAATATTACCTGTTAAATGATAATGTTTGTTCTATTAGGAGGCTAGAACATTTCGGGGACAAGAAACCAAACCCATAAAGGATTTATTTATAATCTCTTTCCTTATTAGAAATTTATATTCTCCTGATTCTGTCCAGTTACGTGCATGAAATATTTTGAGAGAGGGGAAACAACTCAAAGGGGCCATTCCTGGGGATTCTGGCTCACAGTCGACCACCTGAGTAAATGACTGAAAATTAACTGAAGAGGCGGTAGGGTGGGTACTTCCTGGAGTCCTCAAGCACCAACAAGAACTGAGTGGGCGGGACCCATCACCTTCAGCAGCGTGCCGAGTTGGCGACGGAGGTGCGGGCCATGCTCGGCTTTGGCAGTGAACACCACAAGGTGCAGGAAACGTGCACCGGCCACGCCTCAGGGCAGACTCCCGGCTGCCGCACCCCCACCCTCCGCCGGGAGCCCATGATTGGGTCCTCCCCAATCGTCAGGCTCCAGCCCGCCCCCGCCCGGGAAAGGTAGCCGAGTTCAGCACTGGCTGCCCAGTGCTGGCCCAATATTTAAAGCAGGCAAGTTTTGTTCTTGAGACCACCGACTTTCGCTCCGATGCCAGGAAGAGAGCAGACCTCCGATTTAGGAGTTTAAGGAGCTGGGCTTGGACTTGGTGAGTTTTGCTTTAAGGTCTCTGTGAATTTGAACTGGGCTTGAAGGTAAAATCATGGGGGGTGGGGGCGGGTGATCCTTCCCCTATTGTATTTTTAAAAAGAACAGCTGTAGCAAGCTTAGTTTGATGTAAACTGGAGTTTTCTTCTGTTGTGACTTAGGCCCCAGAAGCTCAAGGCATTAAGTGGCGTGACAAGAGATCTTTTAAAAGGACTAGCCTGCCCTTAGAACTCTTGGCTCTAGAAAGGAAAATCAGATGATCAGAGAACTGCAACTCAGTCAAAACTTACCCACCGTATATGCATAACTGTTGCGTGTTCTGAACGAACGGATCATTAGTCTAATAAATTCTAACTCCTAATGAAAAGTGTATTGAGACCAGTTGTTTCATATGGAATTCATATGTGCGATCAATCAATCGTACGATTAAAAAAAATGGTCTGCAGCCCACCGCACCCCAACTGGGGCCGAGGGCCCTCGTGGGTGGAAATGTTGCCTTCCCTTCCGGATCACTAAATGGGGGACGTTCTGGCGCACTTGGAGGGGATATATCTCAGCTCCGCGGATGGTTGGTTCTTTGTGCCGGGGACGGGAGACGGGTTCCCGCGGTCCGCAGAGAGGGCTCCGGGCGGCCCAGCCTCTGCCCCGCCCCTGCCCGGCACGGCGGCCCCACTGCGCAGCGCCTCCTCACCGGAGCAGTTCTCGGGCTACGGGAAAGAAGACTCGGACTCTCTTTGCTTTCTTTGGACCAGGAGAGGTCTCTGAAAGGCCGAGAGGGGAAGAAAGGGGGAAGAGCCGCGAGGAGGTGAAGGCACGCCCGTTCGCTTGGGTGGCTCCAGGACTTAAGGTTGGAATGCGCGCCGGGGCCAGGGCGCACGGCTGGAGCAGACAACCCGGGCCTCGGCCCTCTGCTCTGGCCCCGACCGCGAGCGGCCCATCCTCTGGAGGCCCTAACCGCCACGGGGCAGGGTTGCCCGCCGCCCGCCGCCCCCCGCCCGCCAGCGCGGCGGGGAAGGGGAGGGCGCGTTCCCTCTCCGGAGCGTCTTTGTTCGCTCTGGCTGGCGGGCGCGGGCGCCCGGCAGCCGACACCCCGGGCCGAGAGCCGCCCGGGTGCGGCAGGTAGGTTGGGGGCCCCGGAGCTCCAGTTGGGGTTAAGTTTCCTGGGGCCCAGAGAGCCGGAGCGTTGGTGGTATAGTGGTTAGCATAGGTGCCTTCCTGGGGCCCAGAGAGTTCCTCCTCCTCCGGGGAGCTCCGGCGAGGCGGTCGCCGCGCGGGGATACCGAGGCGGGCCGGAGCGCGGGAGCCCGCGGACGAACGTCGCGCCCTGCGGTCCCCGGATTTCGGATGGGGTTCCCCAACCGTGCTACCATCCCTGGGCTGCAGGAGGGAATTCGGGTAGAAAGCCTGCATCGGGCTGGAAATTCGGAAGCCGCCAGACTGGGGAAACTTTCGGCGAGTAACTAACTAGGGAAATGGAGACAAGGAAGTGGGCAGGCAGGGGGAACTGGGAAAGGAGACCTCTTGTTACCGGTAGGTCTTGGCCACTCTTTTTTTTGACTGCCGAATTTTATTTTGTAACCTGAAGTGACAGCCGGTTGCTTACTCAGATACAATATAGGTCAAAGTAGTAACTTTTCATCCGATTCTGACTACACAGCCTATATTTTTTCTTACCCAGTGTTGGTTTTCATAGGTTATGGGTCATGTTAAAGGGACACCGATGTTGTAACAGCACAGTGGCTGCTGGTGGCTTGTAGCTCATATTTAGGGTAATTCTCTGATGAAAGTACATCCGTTAGAATTGGATTTGTTCCTCTGTGCCTTTATTTTGGGAACTTTGCCTGGTCCCTATGGGGGAAGGGAGAGGGATGTGAGAAACTGAAATTGACCCAGAAAAGTATGCTCAAAGGTAGTTGTGTTCAGGGGTAGCACTGAAAAGATCCCCTCTTGAACTTTCTGAAAGGGAGATAGGTGATGAGCAGCCGAGGTTTCAACTTTCTCAAAAGAAACTTAATGGTAGATTTTACATCTTGTCACGGGGGAGGGGGGACTGCTTTGTTTGGTCAACTCTTTTTTAATTATTAGTTTAAAGCAAGATAAATTCGATACCTGAAATGTTTACATTATATACTTCATACGACCCTTCTCTCTCCTGCTCTTTCTCTCCCTCCCTCCTCCTGCTCCTACAGGCACCCTCCATTTATTGAGCGCTGGGAGGCTAAAGCTGAGGCTGACTCCCTCTAACTCACCTCAGTTCCCCTGGGGCTCACCCTGACACCTTCTGATGGGGATGAGCGTTATGACAGGGAAAGTTCAAGCTAAAGCTCAGAGAAGCTGTTTCTGAGGAAGTGAGAAATGCCCTCATTAGGGCATGCCTGATTAGGAGGCATAAATGATATTACACATAAATGCCCTGCCCAAACAAAAAAAGACCCCAAAACCTCAGAAGGTAGAAAATAATTTTCAAAATAAACTGCAGGCTCTAGCAAGTAAAAACGTCACATTATATTTCATTAAAATGGAGATCAAATTCCCCTTTTATAAAAGATTGATTCAAATAAGGAGATCGTAGGAAAGTGAAATAACTTTCTAATTCTTAAATATAGAACAGCTTGAATAATAACTCTTGGGTTTTGAAATGGGTCATCTTTTAAAATGGGTCACTTTGGCTGGAATCACCGCACTTGGTGACTTTCAAATGGTAGGAGGAGTTCTTTTTGAGGACCAACTGCTCCATAATCTACATAACAGAACTTTAGGGTGTTGTGGGAAGAAACTGGGAGAAATTCAGAAGAAGTGGTCTCTTCTCAAAGTAACGATGTAGCCTATCTTTTTGGAATTTTGTACATGCTCAGTTGAATTGCTCTAAGCTTTGCATTTTATAGCACATTATACCTTTTTTGGAATATTTCCATAGCCATTATTTTATTCCATTGTTAGAATAATCTTGTTAGGAGCTGCATATATTGTGTGTATGTTCCAGAAATTAAGTAACAGCAAATTATTATAAGAGCTCTTCCATTTGCCAGCAAAGATTTAGCCAGAACAATGCAAATCCAGGATATTTTTCTTATAGTATGCGTATATATAGGAGATATAAGAATCTTCGTACTGAAAGGTAAGAAACTTAACTTGATCGGGTGAGATATAAACTTAGAATAAACAAAAGTGCTTTTTTACATTTCAGTGCTGGAAACTCTGAGACTGGCTTTCATCTGTAACTTATTTTTTAAGATTTATTTATATTCTATAGTGAAGGCTTTGATCCTAGAAGCCAGTTTTCTACAGAAAGGAATGTTCTACCATGTCTGCAGGCAATAAGCCCCTAAAAGTCCCAAGTTCAAAATACTATTACACGGCTTAAGATCCACCTAAGATTTCGTATTTTATCTCTTTATTCCTTTTCCTACAATTTTTTTCTGCAACTTTTTGATAGTGCTCTAGGCAGAGCAAGTTAAAAAGCTGACTCAGCTCAGGTTTCCTTCTCCATAATTTACAGGGCCTTATAATTTTTTGGTTGTGTCATCTTTGTAGAAATGTTTGTTTTTTTTTTTTAAGTGCTTGTGGGAACCATATTGTTCTTTCCTGTCAAAGATAATAGAAAGGCATGTTCAGCCAATTAGTAATGATACTTCTGTTCTCAGTCTCACCAGTATTTGGGATGTGTTAAGTGCCCCTTAGCAATCAGATCAGTATTTTTAAAAACTTTTATCTAATGAATATTTTTTGAGAAGAATATTAATGTATAGCTTATCATTTTGAAAGGTAATTAACCCCTAAAGAATATCAGCTACTAACTAAACCATCATGGTACAGATGCATGAACAATTTCTAGAGAAAGGAAATTAGCATAGATTGAACACCTGATATGGACCACACTTTGTCAAATAAATGGTCTCAAATGATCCTCAGAAAAGACTGTGGCACATGGTTTAGAGAGAAGTCAAGCTCATGTGACCAGTAAATGGAAGCAACAGAATATAAGTGTATTTTTGTTCATGTTCTAAAACTCTTTGGTTTTTCTACCCATGTGCCTCAATCAGGTCCAGATTCCAATTGCACCAGAACACTTGCTTACTCCATTAGGGGGTTCTACACTGGAAACATCTCTGACGCCTTCCCTGCATCCTGCCCGTGGCCTACTACACAGTATGTGGTAAATTCATATTTGTTGAATTAATTAAATGTAGGCATTACCTACTTTCAGGGCTGCTCAACATAATGCCTGGAACAGGTAGGTGTTTAATAAATGCTAGTTAACTTATTATAATAAATGTTGATTGAGACAGAAATGTTATATATACCTCTAACATTTTACACCATTATTTTTTGTACTCTGTAAACCCTCAATCAAATGTTATTTCCAAATACAATATTTAGAATGGGGCATATGAGCTGCCATTGGAGAAGAAGCTTATATGTCTAGCTCACATGATAGGTATATACCAGGTTATAGTGTCACCCTATTTTTATTTTTTTTAAGATTTTATTTATTTTTATTTAGAGAGAGAGAGAGCGCATGTGTGGCGAGTGTGGCAAAAGGGGATCGGGGAGGAGCAGAGGGAGAGGGAGAATCTCAAGCAGACTCCGCGCTGAGCATGGAGCCCACTGCAGGGCTCGATCTCATGACCCTGAGATCATGACCTGAGAGGAAATCAAGAGTCAGATGCTTAACTGACAGAGCGACTCAGGTGCCCCTGTCACCCTATTTTTAAATCACTATTTTCATATCATAATTTTACCTCAGCTGTACCTTTCATTTCATCCAAAACTTATTCATCAAATAGTTGCTTGAAACATCCTCTCTGAGTCCTATACTTTTTACTCTCCTCTCCTTCCCTCCTTCTCACCTCTTTTTGACCCCCTTCTGCCCTTAAATCCCCCAGTCTTCTTTGTGGGGGAAAGACTTTCTGTACCCAAAGGACGCAAACTCACAAGGTCACTTTTGCCTATTCTCTTATGCTATTGGGACCCGGAAAAGGAAGGAGGGAAAATTGAGACGGAAGGTTAAAGAAAGGGTGGTTTACAAAGAGAGTGAGAACAAGCTCTGACAAAATGCAGGTGATAATAAAATGTAAATGACTCCAGACTTCAGGGAAGCAGATTCTTTGCCTTCTTGAGTGCTTCTCTTGGCCCTGCCCTACTCACTTCCCTGCCCTCCCATCCTAATGGGAGCTCCAGCAAAAGCGGCTGGCCAGTGCCAGGGAGGAAGGCAGGTGCGGAGCTCAGAGACAGGACCTGGAACCCATCAGCGGCTCCTGAGCTTCCACGGGTTCTGGAATTTTGGAGGTTACATGGTCAGCCCCATGTCAGGGTGCCTCAGTTTCTCCTGCAACACAGGGAGAGCTTTCTCCCTCATAGGTTGCTGTGAGGCTTAAAGAGTTTCTATAGACCTAAAGCAGTCAGAACAAAGCCCAGAGCACTGTAAACACTCCCATGTTAGCAACTGTTGCTAGAGTGGGCAAAAGGAGAAGCTTGTTTCTTAACTCGGCAAGAATAAAACTGACAAGAATTGTATTTAAAAGAGCAAGACTCCCTGTCAACACAAACAACTATGCCTCAGGAATGAATACAGAAGGCCAAGTTTAGAAAAGCCAATGTTTGACAGCTCTGAACCTACTTTGTATTTCTGCTTTTTGGTTTGTTTCAAATTCTGTTACCGGGAATTTTCAGTGACTTTTAAAATATAACTCCTCTGAAATATAATAATACTCTATAGTCCCTCACCACCAGTTTCCTTAGTGCTTGTTTTTACTTAGGGCCTGTCTTTACTTGTTTGTTCATTTGGTATTTCCTTGTCTTTTTTTTTTTTTTTCCTATAACCGGCAAACAGAAATCTGCACCCATGTTTAACTTATAAAGAAACATACAATTTAGTTTATATAGGTGGGGAACTTGTTACTAGATTCACACTGTAGGTTTTACAACTAATTTTTCCCTCTGGCCCACATCCATGCTTGCTAAAAGTTGGAATTTAAAGTCTTTGGCTAACACTGAATCAAGAACTAACTCTATAAATGTATTGTTTGTGGATGGATAACAACTCTAAATGGCTTCTAATCTCTGCCAATGGCTTAAGCTAAATTTTCATAGCTAGAGTCACAACTACAAAAACACCTAAAGAAAGCTAACGGGTAGAATTTTTCCCTTTTTACAGGCCTTGTATTGGAAACACTCAAATATGAATTAAAGAATAAAATACCAATTGAGGGAATATTTAATTTTTCACACTTAAAATGTGAGTTGTAAATTCAAATTTTGGGTTGTTTCCTTCCTTTTTGAGCAAACAGAATACGCAATTCCTACTAAACAGTACCCAGTTATGTTACTCATCACCAATGACTGTAACAAATTTAACTAAGAAAAATGTAGGAGATCAAATTATCGCCTTTCCTGTAAATTTAGGGCTAAACCTGATTTCCTTTAACATGGCAACTTGGCTCTTGAGGAATGGTCCTAGCTCTCTTTAAGGGGAAAAGATAATTAGAACAAGCCAGGAAAACAATACTTGGAATGTAGAACAAAGTGCCACCTAAAGATGGACAGAAAATGTCATATTTCTGTCCTTTGAGTTATGTATGCCTGGACAGGAACCCAAAGCTCTCATATGGGACTATAAGTAATACAACTTTTAATATAAAAGGTTGAAGTACTCGGGCTTTTTTTTTTTTTAAACTGACTTACTGAAGGAGCATCCTTAGTTTATAGTTATACTTTTATGACTTTTAATTTTGTGCCCTAAATGAGTGCCCCCCCTCCCCCCGCCTCTCCTGACAGTAGTCAGTGTGCTTTACTGAGGGGATGGAGAGGGTTGGCCAGCCTGGGGATCCGGGAAGAGGAGGCCCATGTGGGGATGAGAAGGGACAATGTGTGTGATGTCTTCTCCTTTTTCTGTGAGGCAGGAGGTGAGGCCATCAGCTAAGAGTGAGAGGCACAGGCCTTGGAAGAGGGGGAAGATGGAGCATGGCTGATGAGGGGACAGGAGAGAGAGAAGGTCCAGGACAAGTGAAGGATGCTTACACAGCATCGAGCCCTCTGCCCACAGCTAGATAATGCCATTTGTAGTGATGCCGTCTGCCCGGCAGGTGTTGTAGAAGTAGAGAAGGCAGGAGGGACCCGAGGTCTGGGGTTGTTGGGGTAGAAGAGCAGGAACCAAGGAGAGGAGGGCAAAGGTGCCAGATGATTCTGCATCTGAGACAGGGAGGTGGGGAAGAAGGAAGGTCAGGAGACTGCTGGGTGGGGTGGGAGCGTTAGGGAGCAGATAAGAGTGGGCAGAGGATTCGGGGTGAATATTTAGAGGCTGTGGTTGAAGAGCCAACTGCCTGGAGAGTGAGCGGACTGGAATTTGACATTTCAGAGGAAATGCAGTTGTAGATGAAGCCACTTAAATGACTTTCTTGCTGATAAGTTGTCTTGAGTGTGTGGGAGGTTATGGGAACAAAATGGCATACAGGTCATAACATAAGGGCCCCTTAGACTTCTGAGTGTTGCAGATCTGCTAAGTAAGATTTGGAAATATAGTTTCTCTAAGATTAGATGTTGGTGATATATTACAACAATGGCCAGAAACAATGGTCAAGAAACATACAGTTGGAAACAAAAACAGATACATTTTGAATTCAAACCCAAGGGCTTTCTCTAGTTCACCTTGCTCCTCCTGGAAGAGGCCTCCCCTGCTCCACCCACCCCCACGTCTCCCCTCCTGGCTTCCAGCACAGGGCCCACTGTTTGCCCCACGGCTCTCCTCCCGCTCAGAGCGCCACCACAAGCCTCGTCTGTCCTGCCCTCTATCACCCTCTACCCATTCCTTACCCCATCTCAACTTTCTATGAACTAGCCCTTTATTTATTTATTTATTTATTTTTAAGATTTTATTCATTTATTTGACAGAGAGAGAGCACAAGCAGGGGGAGCAGCAGAGGTAGAGGGAGAAGCAGGCTTCCCGCTGAGCCCGGAGCCCGATGCGGGGCTCGATTCCAGGACCCTGGGATCATGACCTGAGCCAAAGGCAGAGGCTTAAGGACTGAGCCACGCAAGAGCCCCTGAACTAGCCCTTTGAACTAGTTCCTTTTTAGAAGAAATAACCATCTGAAGTTTTAGGGAATTTGTACAATATTCTCTTTCATTTGTCAAAAGATATTACTCAGTCCTTGAATTCAAACCTGTGCAAATAAATTGAGATACCACGTAAATACATGCATGCATGCACGCACATGCGCATAAAACACATGCACGCACGTATGTGCGCATAAAGTAAAATACACGCACACATACACACATGCATAATGTAAAATACACACGCACACGCGCATCAAGTAAAACAATGCACGCACACACACACGTGTAAAGTAAAACACACGCACGCATACATGCGCACATAAAGTAAAATAAGATGGCTTCCTTTGCCTTTGCCTCCTTCCGCTCCTCCTTCCCGGCGTTTACTGCCTCGGGGCCCCTCTGCTCCTCTGGTCCTGGAGGCTCACTGTCCCCACAGGGGCCACCTTCCTTAGGCTCAGAGCGCTCCCGCCTCTGCAGTCCCGCTGCCTCCTCCAGCCTCACCTGCCCCCCTGGACTGCTCCACCTGCCGTCTCCGGCACCTCCCTCCCGCCCCACACCAGCCCAAACCCAGACACGCTCCCTCCTCACTCCGAACTCAGGAAACCAGTTTCCCCTCCGCTGTGTCGCGAATGCTGGAGACTAGATTTCCCTCTCCTCCTTTCCTCCCATCCCAGGCCACTCAGCAGGTAGCGCTGGGTTTGTTTTTCTCCAAAGGGTCTTCCTTACCCCTGACCTCCCTCCTCACTTCCACCACCCTAGACTAGGCCCTCCTCACCTCATTCTGCTTCAGCGTGAGGCCCCCGAGGGAGCCGGGGGGGCCCTATCTCCAGGCTTCACGCATCCATCCTGCGTGCCACCACCAGATTAGTCCCTTTCCCGTAACGCTTAGTCCATATTGACAAGGCAGTTATCATTAAAAACAAAAACTGAAACTTGGGTGACCTCTTGCTGCCCTCGGCACACACTGGCTCCTCTGCCCCATTTTCAAGGTTCCCCATAAGCAGGCCCCATCTCCCTGCTTTCAAATACATGCTTGTATCTCAAGTATTTGCCGTTGTTATTTTTTTCCTTTCTTGCCTGAAACAGATTGCTTCTTTTCCTGTAACCACCTAAATCCTGTTTTCCTCAGGCCCTGCTATCCTGCTGTCACTGATCTCTATTACCAGGGACTTGCCTTTTTTGCCTGGAGTTGGTATTGTCTAAATTAGTTCTGTGACACTGTCTGCACTTGTCTGTGATCTGCTGATTGTTGTCCATGGGAACTGAGTTTTCAAGTGGGCATCATGAGTCTTGTCTCAGCTAGACTGCAGATGCTTTCAGAGAGGGGACTATAAAATACTACTACATGACTCTCACTACGCCCAACTGGCATAACGATTCCATAGCAGATCCTCACATACTTGTAGCATTTGTTGAAACATTGAACACTGAGGCTGTTTGACTTGAACTTGAAGTGCAGGCCTCACTCTCTTGATTAAAACGTCAACATTTTTATCAGGTTTTGTATAATATTTTAAGATCACTAAAGTAGACCCAACAAAGAAATGGGTTACCAGCGAGAGCAAAGTAGAAAAAAAATCAGGGGTCATGTAGGGTAACTTGTAACCCCTAGTTTTTTCCGGAAGAGTTTAAAGAGTTCTCTTGTGAAATATTCTTGAGTAACTGTGGGGCACAGCTCCTAGACTGAAAAGCATTTGAGGTAGGGTCAGCCACCTTCTTTTCTGATGTTCCTGTTCTGCTTCTATTCTTTATTCTTCTGGCTACGTCTCTCTATTAGGAAAGAGAATACTAAGAGTATCTGCTCCTTCTTTTCAATCCAAATAGAAGCAAACCCAAGTTATATTCCAAATATTTGCATACAGGTCTTGCTCAACGGAGGATGATGGGGTGACATCCCAATAAACTCACTGTAAATTGAAAATATTGGAGGTCAAAAAAGCATTTATACACCTAACCTACCAAACATCATAGCTTAGGCTATCCTACCTTGAACGTGCTCCAAACATTTATATTAGCCTACAGTGGGGCAAAAGCATCTAACGCCAAGTATATTAGATACTAAACTGGTGAATAGCTCATGTAGTTGAATACTGTACTGAAAGCAAGAAAGAGAATGGTTGTTAAGTGTAGCGGCTGCTTACCCTCATGATTGCCCAGCTGACTGGGGACTGCATGCAGCTCACTGCCACTGCCCAGCATCACCAGAGAGTATCGTATGGCAAATCACTAGCCTGGGAAAGGATCCAAATTCCAAATCTGAAGTATGGTTTCTACTGAGGGCATATTGCTTTCACACCATCATAAAATAAAAAAAATCATAAGTCAGGGACTGTCTGCATTTGTCTCTGAGCAGTTCGTTGTCCTGTTCTCGCCTATGGTCTTTCCTGTTTCCTATTTCCAGCAGACTCTGAAGTCATCTGTGTTTTTTACATCCCCTCAGTAACAATACATGGACATTCACCCCCGATCTGCAGATGAAGTCACCGAATCAGAGTGCAGGGAGGGTGGCCCAAGGTTACACAACGACCGTGGCCCCAAGCGGGGGCAGCCCTGGGGCTTGCAGCCTGTGGCCTGGTCCCTGAGCCGCACAGCGTGCACATAAAGGAAGCTGCAAGCACAGCGTTCTGGTGGGGATGGTTCCTGAGCTCACGGGCATTATCTGGCTCCTCTGTTTCCTGCCAGGCCCAGCATTTTCTTTCTCCAGGTCGGGCAGGCCTGTGGCTTTCTCTGCAGTCAGTCCCCTCCCCTGCCCTTTGAAGGCGGAAGATGGAACATGTGCTTTAGATGAGCTTCAAGGCTCTGTGTGAACCAGAAGAGTGGGTGTCGATGGCATGTGCGTGGTACCCATCAGCAAAGCCAGGGCTGGTGGGCAACACTGTTTGGTTGTAATTCATGAATTTAGACCATGGAGGTGCATTTTGCTTTTGGTTGGCCAATGCCGCCTAGTGACTATGTTCAATTTGGAGGAGTTGGGGTGTTCTTTTGTTATAAAAGAGAAACTAGGTACTGCGGAAGAGTAGTTCAACTTTCCCAATCTTCCCCTCATCAGATCAGTCCTATCAGTGGGCTCTGGTTATGATTGGTATAAATGATAGCTAAACAATTCAAGCTGCTGAGGTTGGAGAAATCTTGTTTTAGATTTTCACATGCTGTTCTGAACCTAAATAAGTAGTGTGGGTTGTTGGCTTTGCAACAGGTTCTTTGTCATTTTTCAGGAACTGTTTTGACTCTTGGAGGTCAATGGGGAACAGGTGAAGAAATATAGGGAAATAAGGTAAATCCATATGCATCAGGGGTGGGGAGCAGAGGGATAAATGCATGTTCTGGGGTGGCTGCTAAAATGCACGTGAGCAGCAGAACACACCAACCAGAGGAGTAATAGGCTCCGTTCATTGGAGAGATACTAGGGCCTCTGTGAGTCAAGTGTTTATGTGGGTGTTGGAGGAGTCAGGCCTGTGGGCTGATTGTCTAGCAAGACACTCAGACTCGTAAACAAGTGGGAATAGGTGCAAAGCAAGCTGACATAGCAACGTTATGAGTGCAACTGCTCAGAAATGAGAAGCTAGCTTTGCCTGTGGTTCCAAAGGTTACTCTCCTCTTTGTCTCTTTGCCAGGGTCTGTTGGAATAGAAAAACTGCAGATTAGTTTCAATTGATAATTTTCTTAGAATTCTTAAACAGTTATGGGATCGTAAAATCTGCCCTTAAGAATTCTCTGCTGCTAAACAATGAATCATGGAACACTACATCAAAAACTAGTGATGTAATGTATGGTGATTAACATAACATAATAAAATAAAATAAAATAAAAGAATTCTCTGCTGCTTTGCATTAAGCCTCCGGTTGTAGAGGCAGAAGGGGATATCTGACCTCACCGGGGGACCCTTATCTAAGCGAGCACTGTTTAGACTGAGATGAAGAGCCCCCGCCCCCGCCCCCCCCCATGAAAGTGATTCTGCAAAGTTTAGGCAGATGCTACCATCAGAAACTGATGTTTTCCGCTGTCTTTTCCATTCTACTCTAGAGGATTCGGTCCACCATGACCAACCAAACCAAGACGGGAAATTACTGATACTGATCTATCCCTTAAGAGTAGTATTTCTTGCTTTTTTGATGGTAAAGCCCACACACAAAAAATACATTTTACATTACAACCTGGAGGCACGTATACATAAACCTGAAAGTTTCACAGAAGGATACTTAAACTACTTTAAGTGCAGTAGGCCATTCTCTATTTTGTTCTTTCTTTTTCTGTTTCTTTTTTAAATACTGGTTGTGACTTTCTGAGAGGCACTAGCAAGTTTTAAAAATCTGTGCCCTAGGGAATGAGATAGATTATCTCTGAACAAAGTCTCCATGAGGGTTGGCTCTGATCTCCCATACTCCTTGGACTTTTGCATGCCTGGTCTTTGCTGTTATCAGCCCAACATGGAGTAACTTCGGCAGATAGGTAATACAGCTGTATGTAAAGGGCCAGAAGTTGGGAAGGAAGTCCCACAGCCAAGGTTAGGCCCGTAGAGCAGGGTGCTCTCAGTGTATGCAGTTGGTTTCATAGCAGGGCTGAAGGGCGGGGGACTTGAGGTTGAGCTCTTTGGGCACAAAAGCAGGGCCTTTTCTGTGGGCCCAGCTACCCAGCGAGCCTGGACTGAGTGGAGCTTGCATGGTCTTTTCCCTGTCAATCTGTTGAAAGCTCAGGAGACTATGTTAACCCTCAGGGGAGAGACTACTTCCCCAGGCAAAAGGATGTATCTTACTTCGGATAAGCGCTGGGGTCAGAGTCCTTGAAGACGGGAAGTGCTGTCTCCTAGTCATGGAAGAAAGGGGAGGACATGTGACTGACTGGGCCTCCTGACCCCAGTTCTTCCCAAGTGACCAGCTGTTAGAGTGAAAGGGGCTCCACCCCCACCATGGTTCTTTGCACCAACATTCAGAGAACGCCTACCGGGTGTCAGGTCAGACACTGACCTGGATGCTGAGGGTAGCGTGTCTACGACATCGGGCCTTATGTCACAGAGTTCACAGTGTAATTGGGGGAGGCAGATAAATTAAAAAGTCAGTCCAGGAGCATGAGTGCAAGAATGTGCTGTGGTAATGCGGATAAGAATAAACTTTGGTGGTAGTGCTGGAGGGTGGCCTCAATTCTGACTTCCCAGAAAAGGATGCCTGTAGAATTTAGTGAAGATTAGTATACTTCTTATTAGCAAGGGGAGCAGGACTTGCCAGGCCACACATAAGATGGCCACCGGTACACAGGCTGCCGTGTGTGAAATAGCTAGCATGGCCCAGCTTCCAGCCAATACTTTGGTGCCGACAACTAGTAGAGAGCATCTGAAGGGGGTGAAGGAGCTCAGTCTGCCTCCCGGTTAGATCTGAGTCTTAGAAAGGTCACTCTATAGGGTAGAGGATGGGTTGGTCAGGGATCATTTTGGCGGCTGCACTGGTCTGGGTGAGAAGTGATGATAACAGGAAGAGGTGAAGAGAGATTTAGAACAAGCAAGTCACAGGATTAAGTAACTGGATATGGAATGGAGGAAAAGGAGGACTTTCAGATTTCTGGCAGAGATGCATGAAGTGCAGTCAGACACAAAGAGAAAATGGCAACAGCAGGTTTTAGGGGCGAAGACAGTAGAAGGGGTTAGAAATGGCATTTGAATGTCCCTGTGTGCCAGGTAATTATCTATTGACCTCGCTCTATCTATATATCTATGTATATTCCCATTTAACTTGCACGAAGACTGAGTTAATTGAGGTTATGCTGGCTTTTCCGATTTCTGGGTTAGATGCATGCCACAGAGCAGTGGAAGTTCACATTGCTGGACTACAAAGACAGTGCTTTTTGGCTATAACCCTGTGGCTTCCTGGCTTGAACGTGCTAAATTGGAGGTGCCTGTTGAGTTTCCAGATGAAAAAGAACAGGAAAAAGATGACTATATAGATGTGGGTCTCACAAAGCCATTTTGGTTACAGAGAGTTTGGGCCATGCTTTTGAAAATGTATCTCAAGGGGCGCCTGGGTGGCTCAGTCGTTAAGCATCTGCCTTCAGCTTGGGTCATGATCCCAGGGTCCTGCGACCGAGCCCCGCATCGGGCTCCCTGCTCCGCGGAAAGCCTGCTTCTCCCTCTCCCACTCCCCCCTGCTTGTGTTCCCTCTCTCGCTGTCTCTCTGTCAAATAAATAAATAAAATCTTTAAAAAAAAAAAAGAAAAGAAAATGTATCTCAACTCCTTGATTTACAAATCTTGATTTTTTAAAACAAAATCTTACTCTTATTCCTGTCTTGTCTGGGGCAAGCTTTAATGAATTTTAACTGTTATGAACTTTCTGTTCATCATTCATCTATTTTGCCTTGAACTATATACAGGCATAACCTTGGAGACACTGTAGGTTTGGTTCTAGACCCACCGCAATAAGGCAAATATCATGATAAAGCGAGTCAAATGAATTTTTTGATCTCTCGGTGCATATAAAAGTTATGTTCACACTATACTATAATCTATGAAGTGTGCAATGGCATTATGTCTTAAAAAATGGCAATATGTCTTAATTAAAAAATACTTTATTGCTAAAAAATGCTAGCCATCATTCCAAGCTTTTACCGCCGAGTCACAATCACCCGATCACAGATCACCATTACAAATATAATAATGAAAACGTTTGAAATATTATGAGAATTACCAAAACGGGACACAGAGACATGAGGAGAGCAAATGCTATTGGAAAAATGGCAACCCCTTGCTTGATGCAAACCTTCAACTTGTGAAAAAGGCAGTGTTTGCAAAGTGCCATAAAACAAGGCGTCCCTGCAGCTACTTTCATCCTGGCTCCACCGTGGATCAATATATACCTGGACACACCCACGTGAGATTGTGAACTTAAAGTGTATAGGCTGATAGCCATTTTGGAGGCTTTTTATTTTTTAAGGTTGAGACGAGGAAAGGGCCCCGTATTCTGAAGGGGAGGACAGCGGAGGGTGAGTGGTTCTTTCCCTTTCCCCATCCTCCTCCCACCCCCACCAAAAAATAAATATCTGTATGGCTCTGCTAAACGCTAGCTGCCTCATCACCTTCTGTCCACATTGGGCAAGTTACATTCCATTTTTAGGGAATGAAAAGTAGTTTCTTTCTTTTTGGTCACTCTCACCCACTCACTTGTCATCTCTTTTCTTCCTGACTCTAACAGGTGGCACTTTACTCTCACAGAAGGAAGCACATGGAATAGCTACACGAGGCCAGTCACCTAACGCAATGACGGATGCCGGTGTGGAAACACTCTGACGTGCCCGTGTCCTCCTCCTACCGTGCATTCCACTCTCCCGCAATCTCAGAAAAAATGGTACGAAAAGAAAGTATTTTGTGAAACAAGGAGCTCCTGCTTTTTTTAATGATGAACATGTATTAAGATGGACATCTGTTCTACACAATACCAAGTTCTATGGTCTCGAAGGGGCAAGCGCCCATTTAAAACCGACCTTAAGTAAAAACAGAGCTGCATGGATGTCAGAATGTTTGTGAGTGGCAGAAGAGTCAAAAAATGGCAGTTCATGCAGTTATTTGCCACTTGTTTTATACTAAGCCTCATGTTTTTTTGGGGACCCATCGATAATCACATTGTGAGCCATATGAAGTCCTACTCTTACAGATACCTCATAAATAGCTATGACTTTGTGAACGATAGCCTGTCTCTTAAGCATAGTGCGGATGGGGCTCCTCGCTACCAGTACTTGATTAACCATGAGGAGAAGTGTCAGGCACAAGACATCCTCCTGTTACTGTTTGTAAAAACTGCTCCCGAAAACTACGATCGACGTTCCGCAATTAGAAAAACGTGGGGCAATGAGAAGTATGTTCAGTCTCAACTTAATGCCAACATCAGAACTCTGTTTGCTTTAGGAACACCTTCTAACCCACTGACGAGAGAAGAACTGCAAAGAAAACTGGTCTGGGAAGATCAAATGTACAGTGATCTAATCCAGCAAGACTTTGCTGATTCTTTCTATAATCTTACTCTCAAATTACTTCTGCAGTTCAGCTGGGCAAACAGCTTTTGTCCTCATGCCAAATTCCTTATGACTGCTGATGATGACATATTTATTCATATGCCAAATCTTATTGAGTACCTCCAAAGTTTAGGAAAAATTGGTGTTCAGGACTTCTGGATTGGTCGGGTTCATCGTGGTGCTCCTCCTGTGAGAGACAAACGCAGCAAATACTATGTCCCCTATGAAATGTACCAGTGGCCGGCTTACCCTGACTATACTGCTGGGGCTGCCTACGTGATCTCCAGCGACGTAGCCGCCAAAGTCCACGAGGCGTCACAGACACTTAACTCTAGTCTTTACATAGATGATGTGTTCATGGGCCTCTGTGCCAATAAAATGGGGATAGTGCCACAACACCATGTGTTTTTCTCTGGGGAAGGTAAAACTCCTTATCATCCCTGCATCTACGATAAAATGATGACGTCTCATGGACACATACAAGACCTTCAGGACCTCTGGAGGGATGCCACAGACCCTAAAGTCAGAATGATTTCGAAAGGGTTTTTTGGTCAAATATACTGCAGGATAATTAAGATAGTTCTCCTTTGCAAATTGACCTATATTGACACGTATCCTTGTAGGGCTGCCTTTGTCTAACAGTACTTGAATGTGGTATGTTTTCACTGTCACTGAGCCAAACATGGATGGAGAAAACTCTAGATATTTGTCGCTACCTGAAGTAAAATGAGTATGAAAAAACAAATATTTTGAAAACCCAGTCTATCAGAATGTTTCTTTGATTCTAGAAGCTATTCAGTGTAACTTAACTACTTCATCGCCTAAATTCATTTCAAGGAATTTATATTTAGGAAAGGTTTATGAAGACAAAACTAAAGGGAAATTCAAGTTCTCACTCGATGCCACATGTATATTTGAGGCACAGAGAAGTTAATTAAGGTGCCTTGGTGTTAGAGTAACTGCCTTTGGAAAATACCAAGTGAATGTATAGTACAACATTTCAAAGAAATGAATATATTGTCGGACCAGGTTTACAAATTAGTTTTTATTAGAGAGCACTTGACTGGGGGAGGTGGGGGCAGGGGAGGCTTGGCATAGGAGAAAGTACTTGAACCTGATAAAAGAAGGTTCCTGTTCTTCAGAGGAGACTTAGAAAAATGTAACACAATTTCTTTCTAAAGAGCCAAATCACTTATTGTCACGTCCATGTAGCTAATTTACCTAAATAGTGTTAGAGTCATTTAAAACATTTATATCTTTTTTTCAAAGTGTAATGTGAAATTTGAGCTGTGATTTGCTCTGCCCTAACTGGTACTTCATGTGAATTTTTTGATTATTAGATATGACACAAATCATGGGCAGTGTGTTACTCACAGGGTCTTTCCCTAGGAAGAAATCATTGTTAGTTGAAATCAGCCAATTTTAATGAATTTTTCAGCTGATTTTTAAATATTCAATATTGGTCTGTTTTTAAGGTAGTTATTTGAATGTAGTTTGCACAGAGGAATAGAATAATGGAGAGGACTTCAAAAAGAAAGAAAGAACATTAAAAGCCTCTTTTCTCCCTTTCTGTAATTTATAAAATAAAATTCTTAGTGTGTAAATTATTGTAACAATGACTAAAATTAGCCTACCCCTCCCCAACAAGGTCTCATAAACCATAGTACTTTGTCAGGTTTTAAAACTGAGAGCATTCGACATCAAATCAAAGCTATCTTATCTTTAAAAAAATCAGTTCTTTCATCAAAATGACTATCGGAGGTGTCATCAACTTTGAAATACTTCACATTTGAAAGCAGAATGAAGTGATAGAAATGTCACCAGAAGGAGGTTTAAAATATTTGTCAAGCTTCCTGTTCAAATGTGGCTGAGCTCTAAAAGAGTAAGTTGCATTTATCTTACAGGAAAGGATAGAAATGTGGTCATGATGCAACAACCTCCCCTCACTACAGAAAGAACTAGGTGATGTCTATTGTCGCAGGGATTATATGATGTCCAAAATGGTGACTTCAGCAAAAGCAGTTGAACTGATTATAAAACCTCTCCCTCTGCAGAGGTGCCTGTTAGGGAAAACTAAGACGTCTCATGTCATTAGATGAGGTCTGAAACATGCAGAAGGAAACAAAACTAAAAGAATTCTTGGTAAGCACAACTGGAGGATGATATATTGTAATTTTTTGCAGATAGCTTTTTAATGTTTACAGAAATTTTTTGTTAATTTCTTTTCTATTTTGAAAATTGAGGCTTGTTTACATTGATTGCTCAGATAATTTAGAATTTTTAACTAATGTCAAAACTACAGTGTCAGCCATTCTGGGTTTGTAGTTTCAGAGTAGGTGCAGCGTTTATAAGTCATGACAGTTTAAATTTTCTGACCAATTTGAAAACCTGTAGATAACAAAATCACATTTTGACAAAGCTGGTTTATAATTAATTTTTATTAGTTGATTCTTTAATAACCATTTGCCTTTTGGCCATACATACCCTGCCTATCTATACTTGTAACTGTTAAAATTTTCCATTGGTTGAAAACATAAGTGTCTCTCTGGCCATTGAAATGATCTTGTTTACAGCAATACTTTTGTGAAACAATTATTTATTTGCAAAAGAGCTCTCCTCAACTGTGTTCATCTTTTTATTTTTGCTTCGAATAGAATGGAACATAGTTAAATTTAAAGGAAATATGAAGGCACTTCCTTTTTTAATAAGAAGGAAATTGCTAGATGCTTCCTTCATTGGATTTAAAGTACTGAGAAGAATATTTGTAAATAAAAGGATTCCAGCCTTTTAAAAAAAGAAGGAAAAAACTTTTCGGTGCTCTAATGCAGGGCTGTCTCAAAAATCGTCAACAAAGGGAAAATAAACTATCAGCCTGGATGGTCACTTGAGTAGACGATTGTTGTACACAGTGTTATTGCTAAAAACTTTTTACCTCTTGGTTGGTTTGCATCTTTTTTTTCATATTATTAATTTTATACCAGTATGTTAAATATTTATATTATTTGAATTTTGCTCTTGTATGGCAAAATAATTAGTGAGTTTTTAAAAATAAATCTGTGATTTCCAATAAACAACTTGAAAATTGTCAGCAGATGTGTATTTTCACAAGCTTTTTAAACTCCTGTGTATGAACACCATTTGTTTATATAATCAACTTCTTCTGTTTAATGTCAGGGAGGTCTGAAGTACACAATCTTAATCCTTAATCAGACTTGCTGTTGTACCCAGGAGAGAGGATTATTGTGTCCTCTGCCCTGGAGCCACATAAAATGCTTCTTTTGGTTGTTAAAGGACATATGCTAGAATGTCTAAGTTGGGGAAATTCTCTTTTCTAATCGATTGTTCAGGAAAGAGATGAACACCTGTAGCCATGGGGCCACCAGACACCATTGGAAAGGGTCATATTTTCCTTTTACTTGATATCATTAGGTGTCGGAAAGTAGATTCACATTTAGCTCTAGTCTTTGAAAGTCAGGAATGTTCTTAGGACTGGTTCTGTCTGAGGCTGCTTCAGTATATTTGTACATAGTATGTTCTCTGCTTTTCACCCAATTCCTGCTCAGTTCTTAGCCCAAGATATGGTGTGATTCAATCTATTTATGTTTTTAAAACTTGGAAGCATGTGATTTTTTTGGTTGTAGATATTCTTTTGCTCCAGACCTCAAAGGCTCCTTACTGTCTTGATCATCGAATTATCTCTTTGACCTGGTTCCCAAGGCCTTAGGGAATCTTCCTTTCCTTCTTGAGTCCCCATTATAGCGTTATTTTTCCCACCACCACTATCATCAGTCACACATCTCATTCATGACTTGTGTAAGTTAACCAATGGAACGTCATTTCTCCTGGACCTATTGAAGCCTTGAAAATCCAACCCTAACTGTGCTCTTTCATTAAGCATCTCTTTCCTGCCCTCCTCCCAAAATATACATACTTAATCACATATATTATTGTGCTACCAGCTAATTGTTTCATGAGTTTTTTCCTAGCTAAAATAGACGTTCTAAAGGTAGGGACTGTGCACAATGCTCTCACGTAGTGCTTAAAATCATTTTCCCCCCTCTGGGGCGCCTGGATGGCTCAGTTGGTTAGGCATCTGACTCTTGATTTTGGCTCAGGTCATGATCTCCTCAGGGTCAGGAGTTCCGAGCCCCAAGTCGGGCTCTGTGCTGCACGTGGAGCCTGCTTAGGATTCTCCCTCTCCCACTGCCCTTCTCCCCCTTCCCTGCTCACACTCTCTCTCTTAAAAGAAAAAAAAGATACACTGTCACTTAAGGACAACAACAGAACACATTGCCAAGTGGTGCTTTTCTGAGACAACCCAACTAAAGACACTTTCAGATATGCTGACATGGGCCATTTGCTCTAACTGAGAGATGATATTTCAGTCAGTAAGAGCCCACATGTTTCTTTGAGTACACCTTAAAGTGAAAGAGTATAAAGTAGTCTAGTAAACTAATATGGGCTTTAATCAAGCGGCAAGTTCCTCAAGACATTGGTTCATTTATTCTACAGGCATATTTTGGAGGCCTGCTAAGAGCTAAGTATTATCATAGTCCCTGGGCACAAGAGTGGCTCGTAAGTCAGTATGTTAAATGGTGTGGATACAAGTAATGTGATGATTGCTGGAATAGAGCTAATGATGGAGATTCTGAGTATAAAGAAGTTGGTGTTTTTTTAATGAATTTCCCCTCTGCTCTTGGTGTTTACCTCCCTAATTTAGGCTTTCTGAACGGCAGAGTAGTCACATGCATGCAAATACCTTCCTGTGGTCTGAAAATAGCATTAAATTTGTATAAATTGTGTCTTTGGGGAACCTCTTCCCTTTAAATGCTTTCAAACCAATAATTCAATCTATCAACATTAGTTTACATTTACTATTTTGTTTTTTCTTGATAATTCATTTTTTAAAATACTGAGTATCCTTGGAACTTGGTTTATAAGTCATGTGCAGTTCTTGCTTGTTGCTTTTATGAGATCTGTGAGTTTGTTCTCAGGTACATAAATGAAGGTTAGTATACAGAGTAAATATGTGATTTTATCTGGGAAAAATGAGTGATGAGGTTTAAAACAGAGGATACCCTCCCCTCTCCCCACCACCCCAAGGGGTTAAAATGACTCCGGCCAGGGATCTGCAATCTTACCTGGTGGGGGAAAGACTTTCATGACGGTCGGGCTGCTCTGGCTCAGGGTTCTTCCCTTCGTGACTGCCTTCCAGTATTTCTTCATTCTGAAGTGAAAGAAATTTTGGTAAGATAGCCTATATTATTTGGGGGCTGTATATTTTTCTTTCCCCCAATTTATTTGTTTTGTTTGTTTTTGTTTTCAATGCTCTCATTGAGCACCATGCCTAGCCCCTCATCTTTCTCTTTCTTTCTTGGGTTTTTCCCAACCCCTCTGCAAATCTGTTACAGTTTGCCCTTTGGGCTTCCTTTAGAAACATCAAAAATTCTTTCTCAAAAGCAGGTATCATTTTTCCTTAATAATGAACGGCTATTAATATTGTACTCCCCCTCCTCCCTGGTTGACTCACAATAAAGATTCGGAGTTTGAGCTAAGGGGAAACAGTGAAGAGATCATTTGACTCAATATCTGCTTTTTTTCCCTCTGGGGCTAAGAAATGAAGATCTGGAGAAGTTGCGACCTACCCAAGGCCAGAAAGTGAGCTAAAGACAGAGATGAGATAAACCCAGAGTCCACTTTCACAGGCTGGTGATCACAGGTCCATTCTAGCGCACCGCATCCTGGAGCAGCTGGTTCCTTAGGCTGTACGGATTGGCCACCGGTACAGGCTTGAAGCCAGCTGGTGTTCGGAAGCCCTGCTCACTACCTGCCAGCTCTGAGACCTTGGGCAAGTTCACTGAACCGCTCTGCTTCAATTTCCTCCCCTAGCACGTGGACCCCATGGCACTATCTACCACACAGGGCTGGGGCTCTTTTTCAGAATATTAGGCATTTAATTCCCAAAAAGAGGCAAAACTACTCATTTTACTTTCAAGAAAATACAGTTTCAGGGCATCTGGGTGGCTCAGTCAGTTAAGCGTCTGCCTTCAGCTCAGGTCATGATCTGAGGGTCCTGGGATCGAGCCCTGCATCCGGCTCCCTGCTCAGCTGGGAGTCTGCTTCTCCCTCTCCATCTGCCCCTCCACCCACTTGTGCTTGCTCTCTCTCTTTCTCGCTCTCAAATAAATAAAATCTTTTTAAAAAAATAAAAGAAAATACAGTTTTAACAAGGAAGTGAATTTATATAACATTGATAGCAACCAGAGAATCTTAAAGTTATTGACTAATGATGAACAAGCAGATAATTAGCCAGTATCTGAATTCTTCCTGCCTGCCAGGTTCTGTTTAAATGAGTTCTTTTATACTGTCACCAAAGGGAGTATAGATTTTGAAAGGGCCCTCTTGCAAAAGTATTGTTTAAGGAAATGTAATGAGTAGGCATAAAGATTCTCTGTAAATTAGAGCTAGAAGGTGAAGCATGAGCTCTCCCCAGACAACAGATGAGAAGTCTCCTTGTAAAACAGCTGAGAGTGATAGACTCTCAGCTGGTTGTTGACAATGCAAGAAGAGAGGCCTCTCACTTGATTAAGAGAAAGCACTCAAGGTAAGGTGGTTTTTATTATTCACAATGCCAACCACAGAAAGAGCAATTCAAAAATGTTCAACGAATGAAAGAAAATCGTGGATCTTTGATCTTTCTCATTGATGTCATCCCAAATCTAGAATATCCAGAAAGCAGGCTAACAAATAAAGGACTATTTGGGATACCAGTTTTGCATCCAGCTCTAAAATACACGGGCAATCTTAAATTCCAAGTTCATATTTGTTTCTTTCAAAATAGGATATCATTTCACTAGGAATCTAAATTGTTAGTGCCTGCTATTACATATAGTTGACCAGATACTAGTAGATATTTCTCATTTCAGTCAATATACAGAAGTAAATACCAGTCCCTGGATTCAAACCAATCTAGTTATTTTCACCACACTACCAAGGCTCTTTCTTCACATTTTCTCTATAATGTTAAACTAATTACTACAGCAGTTAATGTACATCACATCCCTTTCTAGTTCCTCCCCTGTGACTTTACTATGCCTGAAACACCTGCTGGACTTTGAGCTCTAGCCTTGTCTTTGGATCCCTAACATGTAATATGGGACCTTCGTAAGGAGTAACCACTATTTCTTTCTTTCTTTCTTTTTTTTTTTAAGATTCTTTATTTATTTATTTGACAGAGAGAGACACAGTGAGAGAGGGAACACAAGCAGGGGGAGTGGGAGAGGGAGAAGCAGGCTTCCCACTGAGCAGGGAGCCCGATGTGGGGCTCGATCCCAGGACCCTGGGATCATGACCTGAGCCGAAGGCAGATGCTTAACGACTGAGCCACCCAGGTGCCCCGAGTAACCACTATTTCTAACCAAACTTGCTCTCACTGTAAAACTTGTTACTGCTTATAAAATGAATTGTGCTCTTTCCAACTATTCTGTTGGTCTATAGTAAGTGTGGTGTATTGTAGAGTCATTTCATGACAATCTAAGGGCAGAAAAATAACAATGACTCAAGGTGTATAGGTATAGACTGTCGTCTTTTACACTGAATGATGATGCCCTGATTTATAGACTTTGTCACGCATGAGACATGGGCTTGCTGAAATGCCTGGGCATGGACTTGGTTGTGTCAACCCACATTCCTAGGACCACATGTCAGACAGTTGGTGTCAGGGTAGAGAAAGAATCCTCTCTGTCCATCAAGTTTGATGGAATACAACACTGCTGCCATTGAGAATGTGATGGGAAGGATCCACAGCAGATCTGGGCACTGCTTTACTAATCTGCAGGGAGGTAGTTAACTATACTGTATACCAATGTTTTGCTAAGGTTTAGACAGATTAGTTGTGTGCTAGTGCAGAAGCTTTCAAAGTCTGACCATGCCCCACAAGAAAAACATCAAAACATACATACACACACATTGTGATTTATAATAAATATATATTGATCTTGTCCTATTTCTGGTACAGATCTCCTAAAACTTGTAATTTCCTAAGTGATAAGAGCCATGAAGTTTTCTTTTGTTATTCATAACAAACCCCTTTCAACTCCACCAGAGTTTATGTTAATAAGGTAACTTTTGGAAAGCACCCAAGAATGGGGGCTGATTGCCAGGGGAACCAAGCACGGAATTAGAGGGCTGGAACTTTCAGTTCTCTTGACCACCACCACTTCCAGGGAGGGGAGGGGGGCTGGAGATTGAGTTCAATTACTAATGGCCAATGGTTTAACCTGTCATGCCTATGTAATGAAGCCTCCAAAAACACCCAAAAAGGAGTCTCTGTGTTGGTGAACACATGGAGATGGAGGGTAGGTGGCTTGCTCAGACAGCATGGAAGCTCCATGTCCCTATACCTTGCCCTATGCATCTCTTCCATCTGGCTGTTCCTGAATTACATCCTTTTAAGATAAACTGTTAATCTAGTAAGTAAAATGTTTCTCTGAGTTCTGTGAGCCACTCTAGCAAATTAATCAAACCCAAGGAGGGTATCATGGGAAACTGATGTATATATAGCAGGTTGGTCAAAAGCACCAGTGACAACCTGGACTTTTCAAATGTCGTCTGAAGGGGGTCGGAGAGCAATCTTATAGGACTGAGCTCTTAACCTGTGGGACATGATGCTATTTCTAGGTAGACAGTGCCAGAATTTAATTGCTTGGTTGTGTTGTAAACACAAACACACACACACACACACACACACACACACCAGACATATGTATAGTTGATGTGATATACTCTATTTTTAAATTAGGCTATCCCTGTTGCATTCTGTTCTTTTTCTTTATTTTTCAATGCTTGTGAACCCACCAAATTGAGGTCACTGTCACCACTGTGACCTGCACTTTGAAAACCTCTTAGAGAGTGAAAAGAACTCAGATGCTTCATGTGAGAGGTACAACTTGGTGGGAATCCCTGGCTTACTTCTTACTTAAAAGTGGCCTTGGGCAAGACTTCTTTGCACCTGAGGTCTCTCTCTGTAAAAGAGGACTGGTTGTATCTATATCAGAGGGTTGTTGTGGTGATTTGAGAAAAGGAATTAAAGTACTTAGTACAAAGACTTGATAAATGGTATCTATGGTTGGCTCTTTAATATCTACTTTGTGGGGATTAAAATAAGTAATGTATGTAAAGCACCCAGGCACACCGACCTGCAGTAATTGCTGGGCAGTTTCTACAGTTTCTACCTGCTCATGTGTAATAGAGACTCCGTATTTCTCACTAGCTGGGAGGTGTTGGCCAAGTCGCTCCCTGGGTGTCCATTTTCTTCTGCATAAAATGAGGGAGATGTGTGAATTGGCAATGAAACATCCCTCTGCTTATAGTATCAAGTACCAACATAGGTGTTATTGCTTCCGATTTTGAGATGAAAGCTAAATTGTAGCCAGATTACTTTGGGAAGAAGATTTAAATTAAACTTCCTCAAAGCTCTAGAATGAAAACCACATATTTAAATAAATGCTTGCTTTTTTCAAATATTGGGTCTTTTGTTCCTTTTATTTTAAATAATGAACCAAGAAAATTGACCACAGACCAACCAACCAATTGCTGCTATATTTTTTTTAGAGATTCCTTAGGAGCCTCACTGAATTATAAAATGATGCTTTTTAATTTTTTTCAAGATTTTATTTATCTATTTTAGAGCGCGATATAGAGAGAGAGAGAGCATGAGTGTGTTGGGGGAGGGGTAGAGGGGGCAGGAGAGGGACAAGGAGACTCCGCCCTGAGCATGGAGCCTGATGTCGGGTTTGATCCCACGACCTTGAGATCATGACCTGAGCCGAAACCAAGAGTCAGACACTTAACCGACTGAGCCACCCAGGTGCCCCTAAAATGATGTGTTTTTTTTTAAAGCAGAGCCACAAGTTCCTGTGGAATCATATCCTGTTTCCTTCAGTCAACCCTGACTTAGAGTTTCCCCTAGGGTATCTCAAAGAGTGGATTTTCTCAGCTAGCTGGTGATTTACAAGGGAATGACCCATAAACCACCCTAGTGGAGGGCCGATCAGGTGGAAAAGCCCCTCCCCATTTATGTTCATTTTATTCTGTAGAAAAAGGGTGGCCATGAAGGCAGGCAGCTGCCCACTGCTCTGGGCCCAGCATCTATCCCCATACCCCATTTCTACCCCAGCCTCTCCCCAGTTTCAAAGTGACACCAACCCACATACAGGTTCTCTAGGAGCACCTTGAATGATGACTTCCTAGGTCTTCTCAACAAACATGTAATCTAATTGTTTTGTTTCCCCATATTTTGAAGAAAGATGTGTTTCAAAATTGAGAAAACAGGCTAAGTGCCTAGCTTGAAGGAATTCTGTTTAAAAATTTTATTTCAGGGGCACAAGGGTGGCTTAGTCAGTTGAGCAACTAACTCTTGATTTCAGCTCAGGTCATGATCTTAGTGTCATGAGATCAAGCCCCGCGTTGGGCTCCAGGCTCAGTGAGGAGTCTGCTTGAGATTCTCTCTCCCTCTCCCTCTGCCCCTGCCTCTGCTCCTGTGTGTGTGCGTACACTCTCCCTCTCTCAGGAGAATATCTTTTTCAAAGTATCAACCAACTTTTTAAAAGTACCTACATTTTTTGGGCGCCTGGGTGGCTCAGTTGGTTAAGCGACTGCCTTCAGCTCAGGTCATGATTCTGGAGTCCCGGGATCGAGTCCCACATCGGGCTCCCTGCTCAGCAGGGGGTCTGCTTCTCCCTCTGCCTTCTTCCCTCTCGTGCTCTCTGTCTCTCATTCTCTCTCTCTCAAATAAATAAATAAAATCTTAAAAAAAAAAAAGTACCTACATTTTTTAAAGTATCAATAGCTAGGGGCACCTGGGTGGCTCAGTCGGTCTAGTGTCCAACTCTTGGCTTGGGCTCAGGTCATGATCTCCTGGGTCATGGGATCGAGCCCTGGTTGGGCTCTGCATTCCGGAGGGAGTCTGCTTGAGATTCGCTCCCTCTGCCCCTCCCCGCCCCTGCTAAAATAAATAAATGAATAAACTTTAAAAAAAATAAAGGATCAATAACTGATTTTCAATTGACTATTTTTTTTTTCCTTCCCCAAAGGAGAGATAACCACATTTGAACTGAATCAAATTAGCTTTTCCCTGCAGTTAAATTATTTCACTTTATGATTTTAGGGACGCTTGGAAAGCAATTTCAGTTCCAACTCTTTTAAAGCAATGATATCTGGTAATTCAAGGTGAAAGTATTATTTATTATATTATTACATTTCTTTAAAAGAGAAGCTACTAGACCTCATTGTGAGAAAAAGTAAGGTAGATAAAGGGCTGAACCACCGTCTTATATACATATAAATAGTGATCATTGCAAGAAGTATTTATGGTTAAGCATTTTACAAAATTGTAAATTAATTGTGAAAACCAGAGAAAATAAATGAAGAGGTAGGACAAGTAAGAATTATTGAAAAATTATACAATGTTGGGGTGTAGGGAGGACAGTGGGGAAAAAACAGAAAAGGAAAACTCTCCAAAGGCCATTCAACCTCCAGCCTTAGTCCAGTCCAGAGTGGTCTTAGAGACACAGTCCCAGAGTGAAAAGCAAAAAGCATCAGCCTCAGGAAAGGATGCTCTGCCTTTTCCTCTCCATTGCTGGAACTGCTGGAGAAAGGGGGGAAACCCTTTTCTTTTTCTTTCTTTCTTTCTTTCTTTTTTTTTTTTTTTTGAGATTCAGGGGTTTCTGATGTGGAGAATAGGAAAAACTTTTGAAAAACAGGAACCACTTAGAGAATCTACCCTGGGAGAGAATCTACCCTGGATTGCTAGCTGGCTAGTCTGTCCTGTTTGCTCCATCTCACCAGCTCTTGCCAGCACATCTTTTCTTACTCTTCATTGCCACTGCCTGAAGAAGTCACTGCCTTTGGATAATAAGGCAGTCTTTTTTTTTTTTTTTAATGGCAAGTATTTCCAGAAGGGTTAAGGAGCTCTCAGTCACTCATCATCCATGCATTGCTATGAACTAGCTCACATTCAGATATTCTCCTACCTCTAGACCAGATCAGCTACATTGGGTGGGGGCTTCCAAGAGGGAGGGGAGAGGAGAGGAAGGTTTTAGCACATGTTATAGACTAAAGCCCTTTGGAGGAGAAGGGCAGGCTTGAGAAGACAGGCATGAGTAGTCCTGAGGCTTTGTGGGAATGGGAAATGAAGAGAGACAGATAGGGGAATGGGTCCCAAATGCAAACTTTTCCTATTTCAAAAATTTTCCAGGGTCTCTTTTATCTAAGATCTTGAATTTCCCAGCCATTATTGTTAGTAATTAGTTCAATGATCTCACTGGTTAAATTGGTTTTTAAAGACTGGACTAATACTCTAAATAATGTTTATAATATTTTGTTTATGGGAAAAGTATCTTCTTAAAAAACTGCAATATTGTTTTAACAATGATTTACAAGTCTGCAGTTCTGTTTAAAATAACAGAAATTGAGAAACATGTTGCAAGATACCTTTCTCCCATTCCCAAACTAAGAAATGTGAAGGAAGTAAGTATGCCAAGGACATTGAAAAGAAGTTGCCTATATATCCAGAATTTTCTCCAGCTGTTTGATTTCATGTGATTTTTAACCTCAATGCATAAATGTGAATGTAACCTTATTTTTATATGTCTATCAATCTTAACTTGTAAATAAAATCACAAGTTTGAAAAGTACTTTTTTAGAACAATCTTTGGTCCCTAACCCATTCAAAAAATAATTTCCATATAACCTCAAGGGCAATTGGCTGACCCTCATTGGGGTGGGGGTGGGGGGGGGGGGGTGGCTACAGCTCATAGAGAAGGTGTGGGTTGCTGTTACAGATCTATAAAACCCTACAAATGTTGGACTCAGCCTTCATAAGTCCTCGCTTTCTACTGTTTCTCCTGAGTGCTTTATATTAGCCAACAAATTCATCCAGTGAGAGATCCATGATGGAAATCTTAAGGTATCTTCAATATCTTCTTTCCCTCTCTATTAAATCTCTCCCCTTTCTTCTCACCTTGACCTACTCCTCATTCATCACACTTTCTGAGACAGTCTAGTGTGTTCTAGGCACTGGGGAGGACATCTGAATTAATTGGTATAAGCTCTGCCCATCTCCCTTTTCCTGTCATTAGAAGGTTCTTAAGTTAAGCACTGGAGTCACACCTAGACTGTGGCACCTGCTGGCAGCTGGTCCACCTGCCTGCCTTCTAGTCTACTCTTCATTGCCATACCAGAGTCATCTTTCTAATACATAGGTGCCCTTCCTGGCAACAACTCCTAACCAAAGCCTTTAGCAACCTGTTCCAGTCTACCTCTCTGGCTTTCTCGAACCATTCTCAGAATGGCCTATACCCCTTCAGACTTTTGAGACTTTATATCCTTCCCCATCTTGACTGCCCTTCTGTCTTATCCACCTTTCAAAGTTGTATTTATTTTTCAAAGTTAAGTTCAAATGCCATCTCCTTTATAAAATATCCCCAATATCGTTGTTAGGAACTGTTCCCTCTTCTGCCTTCTAACACGTTATATTTCTTTTACTGGACGTATGTCATTCTTCTCTACATTATAAATTATTTGAAATATGTAGTTTCGCTCATGAAACTTGTAAGTTTCCTGAGTTCAGGCCCCATGCTAGAATTGTTTCCATATGACCCATAGCAGTTGCTTTAATATATATTAAATGAAGCTGAATAAGACACCCAGGTTGGACCAATGAAACATTTTAGTCATCTCAGTTTTTTATTGGTCAAAGAGCAAAGTCAACAGTGGTCTTAACTGTTATTCTCTTCTTTTTCATATAGCTCCCTCAATGAAAGTACATTCTGATAGATTAATATAATCACACTCTTACTTCACTAAGTTCTGGACTCTATATTAGCCTAAGAGTTCTATAGCCACCTTAATGAGCTCTCCTTTATTCCAGGTCTTTATGAACTATGAATATAGCTTCTGGGCCAGTGTGACCAAAAATGCAATCCTTATACCACCTGCATTCTAGGTACCAAATTAAAATTTTTAAATTTAAAAGTTAAAAAATCCAGATTCCTGGACCATATCTGGCCCTCCTGAGTCACAATCTGAGGGTAGAGACTGAGAATCTGCATTATTAATAAGCTTCTCAGGGCTGCAATACATAGGAAACCTTGATAATCTTGGTTCTAGAAATTCTTCAGAAAGCTTAGATGGGGGCTGCCTCAAAGATTTGGTGGATTTTCTGAATGACCAGACTTCAAGCATCATAGAGGGTGAACACTGAAATGTGCTTATAGTTTATATAGTTCTCCTGTTGAGAATCAGAGGTAAATGAAAGCTTTGGGGATGTTCAAAGGAGTGAGAAAACAAGGAACTGAGTTTGGGCCTGATCAGCTATCATTTGGCAAAACAGTACACATTCAAGATTAGGAGAAGCTATTCAATTTAAGACCTGAATCTGACCATCCTTCAGCTACTTTTCATCTTTTACACAGAACATTCTATCTATAAACATGGGATTAAATGGGAAACTAAAATTACTAACCTGCTATATATGAGGCTTCATGCTAGGTACTCCCCATATATTCTCATGTTTTAAATATTTTTATTTTGATTTGTTAACATTATCATTGTTATTGAAGTCATATAGTTCTCATTTAATCAACCACCTGTGAGGTTGCTTTTCCCCATTTTGCAGAAGAGGAAATTTAGAGTATGAGAGATTAAGTCAACTGATAGTTAGGCAGATTAAGTAACTAATAGGTTATAGGTAAATAGATTAAGTTAGATAGATAAGTAAACTGTTAGATTAAATAAACTACGAGTTTCAAATCCCCATTCCACCATTTGCTAGTTGTGTGACCCTTAGGGAAACTTACTTAACTTCTCAGAGTCTCAACAGCATCATGGATAAAACAAGGGAAATATCAGCTTCCTCAATCTTCTTCCTCAAGGTATTGATGAAATCGGGTACATAGAGGACACAGCACAATGTCTGGGCCTCATCGGTGTTAGCAACCTTTCCCTCACTTCCCCATTCTGTAACTTACTGCCTTGGCTTTTTTTTTTTTTTTCCTTTAATTTTTATGAAGGAGGCTGTTTGCTTGCAAGCCTAAAAAGTCCTCTGCTATGCTAAAGCCGCATTAACAGGTGCCCAAGAACAGTTTGTTGGTGCTCACAGCCAGTAGCTCAGCCTTTATCCTGAGGGTTCACATTCATGAAAAAGGAATTTTCATCAGCCTCTGGCCTCTTTCCAGCTCTGAAGAGGCTGTGATGCGAGCAGCCTGAGAAAGCAGCTCCTGTGAGTCATGCTTTCAGCTTCCAGCTGGTGATGTAAAGGACCCGAACCAGCCACATCACCACTGCCAGCAACCACAGCGAATCTCCTCCACGGCTGGGCTTTCCCAGACCACGTCAGTGAGTCTAGCGCATGGCCGCACGGCTGCCAAACGGCCCGAGAGCTCAGCCAGCTTACGCTCCTTCCAACCAGTAAAGCAAGGATTACTCCACCTGAGCAGACAGGACGCCTTTTTTGGAAATGAGTTCCCTGATGACGATAAATTCATCGCATGATTTTGTTGTAGTGAGTATCAGTGAATGTAGTGGCAATCATGAGTGGTTTTGGTTTATTTCCTCTCTCTTTTTTTTTTTTTTTGGTCTGTGAGCATTTTCCCAAGGAAGGCAAGGTGGGGTATTTATCACAATGTTATGATTTGCACTGTGATTTCATCTTTGCGGTCTAGGCCTCAGGTCAAGGATGTCAGGAGTGTCACCAGAGTTAGATGTTATGCATTCTGGTCATCTGTCCTGGACAGCGGCCACAAAACACAAGCAGCAATGATTGTTCTTGATGTTAGTCAACCTCCCTGCCCCCCTTCTAATAAACCATGAATCACACAGACATGAATCTAAACCTTTTTTTCTAACCTACCATTTTTTTTTTTTACTAGTTTTCTTACATATTTTGGAATGACGATTTCCCTAGTTATACTACCTACCTTGTCAAACGCTAATGGCATTTATTGGTCCTGAATTGATTTTTAAGTCTAGGATTTGGGGATTTAGTTCAAAAATCCTCTTCCTTCCTACTCATGGTTGTTCACAACTATATGGATTCTGCTCACACTTCTCATAGCCTTGGTGTTTAGAAGTAGAAGTCTGGCCAGCCTCGGTTTGCCAAAATGCTTCCTCCACTGCCTTGACTGTTAACATACATGTTGTTGCAGGAAAAGCCCCTCATTAAATACACAGACTAAGTCACAATAAGGAAAAACAACAACAAAAGCCCAGGACCAATGTAACATGGGCTTGTGCTGGCTTTCCAGTACCTATGCTGTTGGTGAGGATGGGCCTGGAGTCTGAATTAAATAAGCAGCAAGGCCAAAAAAAGAAGAAACCAAAGTCTAGTGGTCAGAGCTTCTTGGATTCTACTCAACATGTGCCAACCCTATAGGCCTCTGATTCTTCCCCTGCCCTAGTTTCTGCATTGTCTGTATTTAGCAAAAATAAAATCGAAGTAAGTAATAAGTGTAGCTTATGGGAAGCTTTCATCTTAAATATCCTAAGGTCTTCCCTGAGAAAAGGTGCTTTGTGCTGACTGACTGTATTTCCTTTTTTTTCCCCAACAATAAAACAGCAGCACTCATTTTTATTATTCACACTTATTGAAATAATTCACTCGAATTTGGATTCTCTCATATGAGAATGTGCATGTACACACAACTCCTATGGCATCTTTATAAAGTGTGTAGGCCATAAATATGTTGTCTAAAGATGGGCAAAGAAAATCACAGAGCTGTGAGGTAAGTGCAAATCACTTTGATTTGTGGGTTAATAGCAACAGCACGTAAGTTCAGGGGCTAGATCTGGGCTTTGGTGCACTTGACATGGCTTTCACCTTTAGAGATGAGATTCTCTGAAGCCCAGAGTACAGAGATGGGTAGGGCGATGCTCAGTTTTGAAGGTGATCACGGTTAAGCCCTTTTTATATCACTCAATAATTCCACAGACTTCATGGATGTCAAGTCTGGCGAAGTTTCATTACATTTGCCCATTTCAAAAAATTGCTCTTTACTCTTTTAAATGGCTGATCACGACTGTGTGAAACTGCAGACTGTTACTTAACTCTGAAAGACATGGTAAAGCAATTTCTCCCACCACAGGGGATTCTGAAACAGTGATAGCAATGTCCTCGTCTGCCTAAACTACGAAAGGATAACCAAACAGACAGAAGAATGCAGCTTTCTCTCTCTAAGAAAAGTCTGCTGGGAACTCCACTTGCCACATTGTTTCTGCCTTGAGGAAGAAAAGTCTGAGACCCGCTTTCTGCCTGACTCCAACATGGTTGGTGGAATACCTGTGGGGTCCTCTATTCAGACCCATTAGGCACAGATGGTGGGTCCAAACTGTTGCTCAACTGCAAGTGACCCAGGGTCTACCGGCTTCTGCTTTCAGAACTGTTCCATTAGCCAGATACTCACTTTTTAGTGAGGCAGGGGTAAATGGACCCCTTCTAGGGTTGCTTTTGCAGCAACATATTTTTTATTTGGGTATTTAAATATAATGTTACTTTACAATTATACGGTGCTTGGCACTTTTCAAATTTCCATTTGCTGCTCAAAATTAGTTTCAGATGATAGCTGTTGTTATGCCCATTTTTCTAGATGAGAAACGGAGGCTTAGAGTGGTTTCTGTGGCTTCCATGCAGGTCTGCCTGATTCCAAAGCTTATGCTTTTTTTTTTTTAACTTGTATTTTGAAGTAATTATGGATTCACATAAGGTTGCAAAGAAACATACAGGGAGGTCTCATGTACCCTTCCCCCAAGTTCCTCTAATATTAATACCTTACACAAATAAAGCATAGTATTAAAAGCAAGAAAACTATGTTCACACAATTTACACAGTTTATTCAGAGTTCACCGGTGGTACACACACGCGAGTGTGTGTAGCTCTATGCAATTCAGCCATGTTTTTTGTACACAAACCACACACTGTTCCACCAATTTTAAATATGAAGTCAGAGTATAGGGATGCACAAAATGACTTTTCCCTCAATAACATAATATCTACCAACAATTACATCCATGACCAGTTTTTCTAGTTGCAATTAAGAAGAAAGAAAAGGAACAAATCCTACAAAACTCAGCTTTTGAGAGCACTAGTCTGTGCAACATGTCTTTATGGCCATATCATGTGGAGCTGTGATAGGTATGGGATAGGGGAACTTCATTTATTGGTAATTATGGCAACAATATTCTCTCATATCAGAAATCTTTAACTGTAAAAAAGAAAGGTGATCTTACTTTGACTTCAAATTTAGTCTCATCGTCTTCCTTTTCCAATGTCCCTGTATAAGTTTCCTCAGATGTCCTCTGAAGAGGAGCTAGAGAGACAAAGAAAATATGCCATTAATTTGGCAACTCAGCTTATAAATAACCCAGAGCGTATAGCCTGGCTTGGACGAGCACCTGGACTGGGTTGGGCCAACTGAATAACAAAGCTTAACTGAGCTGCTGTGGTGATTTGCGAGTTGGGAGATGAAATTGGAGGTGAAGGAGAGATGCAGAAAAGAAACAGCCCTTGACCCCAGGCATTTAACATTTGATCCAAAGAGACAAAAGTTACACACAACACCGCATGGAACATCAAACTACAACAAATCAATAAACATAATGTGGTAAAAACGAGAGGATTTCCATCATTTCCATTTTAAGGCTCAGCGAAAAGGTCACTTTCTTGTATTTTGAATTATGGATTCACATAAGGTTGCAAAGAAACATACAGGGAGGTCTCATGTACCCTTCCCCCAAGTTAAGAAGTCTTCCTTGACATTCAAACTTCATGGATTCTTTTATGCACTGCTGCTTTAGCATTTATCTTTGTACTGTATAATACCGCAGTTGAATGCTGCTCTTGGATTAGAAGACCAGATTCAATTCTAGATACTACATTTATTGAATATATTTTTTATTACATAGGTAGTTAATTTGTGCTTATTATAGACAATTTAAAAAATACTAAAATCTTACCACTTAAACACAACCATTTCCTTACGGTCTTCTTGAAAGTGTTCTCTCCCTCTGTCTCTCCATACACATACACACACACACACACACACACACACACACATACACACGCAACCCCCCCACACTCACATAACCATACTATGATTCTATAAGAGGATGTCTATGTCTGCCCCAGCCAGAAATTGTTGCTACTCTAATAGTTGGATCCTAGAACTGAGGAACCACATTAGTGGATGAGACAACTATGTGAAGAATCAATTAGCTGAGTCAGGATGGAACTGGGCTGTCTTATTCTTGCTCTCCTCTCTCTGTCTCTCTGTCACTCTGTCTCCCTCCCCCCCTCCTTTCCACAGAGCTCTTGTGACACCTGAGAGATATCCTTTCTTCAGGTCTCCAAGGTCATTTGGCAACAAGAATGGGACTTGAGGAGGAGAAGCCCTGGTTAGGCCTTGAGGCTTTCTAACCCAGCATTACCAGAGGGCCGCATCGGGGATGATGGCTGAAAGGCTAATAAGTAAGTGATACTGGGCGCCTGGGTGGCTCAGTTGGTTAAGCGACTGCCTTCGGCTCAGGTCATGATCCTGTAGTCCCGGGATCGAGTCCCGCATCGGGCTCCCTGCTCGGCAGGGAGTCTGCTTCTCCCTCTGACCCTCCTCCCTCTCATGCTCTCTGTCTCTCATTCTCTCTCTCGCAAATAAATTTAAAAAAAAAAATAAGTAAGTGATACTTTGAGTTCTTGTCATGGTCAACACCCTTGTATATACAATTCCCTTGGAAAAGTCACAGGATACCTGTGAACAACCTAAGAATTTGAGCATTTCTAGGTCCCATGGCCAAAATGCCATCCACCTAATGCCCCCAACATATCACTCTGATTCTTATCTGTGGTGAACAGTGGCCTCCAGAGATTCCTCCCAACCCTCAGGTTCTGTGAGTCAACTGGAATCCACTTGGGCTTTCTATGGATTTTTTCATAGGTATTATTGAAATCTATAGTGAAGTGCACTGTTTGCTGCCCGTATTATATGACCACTGCAGCTACTTCATAACAATGAACAATCCTTTGGGCTCCTCATTCTCTGCCAGATCCCTGTAAGCTGAGTGATTCTAGGCATAATAACTAGATGCTAGGAGTACGTACATTATAACTGGCAACACCCATGACTGAGAAGCACCACCCTTCCCACTGTAAGTACAGCAATGAAGTTCAAGACTGGGGCAAGGAGCCACACTGCCAGCATTCAAGTGTTGCTCTTCCATGTACAAGACACCTATCTATCAGAGTAATCTCTGTGCCTTAGCTTCTTCATCTGTAAAGTATGGAAATATGAGAAAGCCTACAGTAGAGGGTTGTTATGAGGCTTAATGAGTTAATATATGCAAAGTGTTTAGATCATGGTAAACAGTACATTTTAGCTATTATTATAGCCACAAAAGAATTTTTTCACATTCCTTATAAACTTTAGAGAGGTTAAATGTTGTATACCCAAGGCACTCAGCTAATAAGAGTCAGAGCCAAGATTCCAGCTCCCTCACGTTCCTTACACTGTGAAACATAATGGTTTATCTTGGAACAGACTCAGTTACTAAGGAATCAGATAAAATGTGTTTGAAAATCCTGTTAGTGACTTGCCTGAATCCATACTCAGCAGTTACTATCCAGAACAAAAGTGCAGAATTGTTCTGCAAAATAAGCAAGATGTCTGGCCAAAGTCAATGATACCTGTTCAGACATGACAAAGATCTATTTATGCTATAGGGTCATTGTCCATTATGAGATCTTGTGAAAAAATAAAAAGAGAGAGAAACAAGCTATCATTCTGCTTTATTTACTTGTAACAAACATATAACCCTTAAAACAATGACATAAGAAAAATCACAGAAGTGAACATAATTTAGTTTTGGGAAAGAGCCCTAAATGAGAATTAAGGAGAATCAAGTCCTATTTCTAGCGATCCAAAAAGATGTCTCTATGTGTGTATCTGTTTGTGTGAGCAGGATGTGAGCATAAGTGTATTGAGTGTGCATGGTTGTGTGTGTTGAGTGTGTGTGTATGTGTGTGCACAGAAAATTCAAGAAAAAAATGCACTAAACTCTTATCAAGGCTGCTTCTAAAAAGTGCAATATGTGATGGGCGACAGGGGACTGTAAACCAAATGAAATGGAGAATTACCAAGACCCCATAATTTTCAGATAAATAAAAACCAAAAGAATCTGTTGTCAGATCTGCACAGATCTGCACAAGAAATGCATAGGAAGCTCTGTAGCCTGAAGAGAATGACACAAAGTGATGATTCAGATCTACAATAAGGAATAAAAAGAACACTGGAAATGACTGAATAAGAGAGTAGATGTAAAAGACTATATATAAAATATAAAAGACTATACATAAGCATATATCTGAGAAAAACAATGCAAAGAGGTATGCTAAGAATTAAAAAGAACACTAAAAAAAAAAATTGCTAACCCAAAAGAAGACAGAAAAGGAGGAACAGAGTGAAAAAATGAGAAAATAAACAACAAATAACAAAATTATAGCTCTAAATCCAACTATATCAATAATTACATTGTATATAGATGGACTAAATACTCCAATCAGAAGGCAGAGGTTAACAGAATGTATTAAAAAGTAAAGACCCAATTGGGGTGCTTGGGTGGCTCAGTCAGTTAAGCACCTGCTTTCCACTTGGGTCATGATCCCAGGGTCCTGGGATCGAGCCCTGAGCCCTGCCTGGGGCTCCCTGCTCAGCAGGGAGCCTGCTTCTCCCTCTCCCTCTGCCCCCCCCACCCCCCGCGCACTCTTTTGTGCATGCTCTCTCTCTCTCAAATAAATAAAATCTTTTTTAAAAAAAGGCAAGACCCAAATATAAGCATATCTTACAAGAAATATACTTTAAAAACAAAGAAATAGAAGAATGGAAAAAACATATTATGCAAACACTAAACATAAGAAAGCTGGAATGCTATATTAATATCAGACAAAATAGACTTCAGGACAAGGAGTATTACTAAAGATAAGAAGGGAAGGGGCGCCTGGGTGGCTCAGTTTTTAAGTGTCTGCCTTCAGCTCAGGTCCTGATCCCAGGGTCCTGGGATCGAGTCCCGCATTGGGCTTCCTGCTCAGTGGGAAGCCTGCTTCTCCCTCTCCCACTTCCCCTGCTTGTGTTCCCTCTCTCACTGTGTCTCTCTCTGTCAAATAAATAAAATCTTTAAAAAAAAAAAAAAGATAAGGAGGGAAGGAGAGATGTTTCCTAATTAGAAGAGGGCCAGAATATCTGGAAGACATAACAATTATGAACATGTATGTGCTTAATAACAGAGTTTCAAATCACAGAGTAACAAATAACATATATAACATATCCAAGAGTAGTTTACCCCAGGAATGTACAATTGTTTTAACATTTGAAAATAAATCATTGTAATCCACCATATTAACAAATAAAGGAGAAAAACTATATAATCATTTCAATAGATGCACCAAAAAGAGCATCTGAAAAAAGTCAACAATCATTCATGATGAAAACTCTCATCAAACTAGGAAGAGAAGGGAAATTCCTCAATCTGATAAAAGGCCTCTGTGAAAAACTTACTGTTAACATCATACTTTAAAGTAAAAAGGGAACTCTTTGCCTTAACATTGGGAAAAGACAGGGATGTCTGCTCTCACCATGTCTATTCAACACTGTATTGGAGGTTTCGGCCATTATAATAAGGCAAGGGGAAAAAAGCATAAAGATTGAAACAGAAGGTCTCTATTCACAGATGACCTGGTTGTATCTTATACAGAAATATATTCCTATTGATAGTTAAATATGGTAAATTCCATTTAATATAGTTTAAAAAAAAACATGAAATGCCTAAGACCTCTACACTCAAACCTACTATACTGCCAAATACCATATGATTTCACTCGTATGTGAAATTTAGGAAACAAATCAAATGAGCAAAGGGGAAAAAAATGAGAGAGAGGGAAACCAAGAAACAGACTCAAGCTATAGAGACCAAACTGACGGTTACCAGAGGGGGTGGGCAGGGGACGGGTTAAACAAGTGATGGGGATTAAGAAGAGCACTTGCTCTGATGAGCACCAGGTGATGTATGCAAGTATTGAATCACTATATTGCACACCTGAAACTGATATTACACTGTATGTTAACTAACTGGAACTTAAATAAAAACTTAAAAAAAGAGCAAACCAAAACCAAAAAACTTCTATACTGCCAAGAGAAATTAGAGAAGACCTAAATAAATAGTTATAACATTTATGAATTGTAAGATTCGATATTGGTATGATAACAATTCTCCCCAAACTGATCTATAAATTTAGTGCAACCTGAAGCATAATCTCAGCAGAAATTAAAAAGTGATTCTAAAATTTATATGGAAATGGAAAGGACCTAAAATAGCCAAAATAATCTTTTTTTTTTTTAAAGATTTTATTTATTTATTTGAGACAGGGAGAATGAGAGACAGAGAGCATGAGAGGGAGGAGGGTCAGAGGGAGAAGCAGACTCCCCGCCGAGCAGGGAGCCCAATGCGGGACTCGACCCCGGGACTCCAGGATCATGACCTGAGCCGAAGGCAGTCGCTTAACCAACTGAGCCACCCAGGAGCCCCAAAATAATCTTGAAAAAGAACAAAGTTGGAAGACTTAACACTACCTGATCTCAAGACTTACTAATAAGCTCTCATAATCAAGACTATGCAGGAGGGGCGCCTGGGTGGCTCAGTTGGTTAAGCGACTGCCTTCGGCTCAGGTCATGATCCTGGAGTCCCGGGATCGAGTCCCGCATCGGGCTCCCTGCTCGGCGGGGAGTCTGCTTCTCCCTCTGACCCTCCCCCCTCTCATGTGCTCGCTCTCATTCTCTCTCAAATAAATAAATAAAATCTTTAAAAAAAAAAAGACCATGCAGGACTGGTGTAAGGACTTATCTATTGTTTTATTTTTTACAAAGAACCAATTTTACCACTGGACTGATAATAGAATCTTGTGAGCATTTTAAAGGTCCTTAATGGAGTCTATTTCATGCTGATGTTATTTGCACATTTATATTAGTCCTCCTCTAGACTGTGAGTGTCTCCTTGTACACAGGCACTCAGTTTTATCTAACTCTATAAAGTCTTCAATGCCTTACTATTCCATATCTGTAGTTTATTTTAAATAATATTTGTCAAAACAACAACTATTATGCATCTTAAACAGGCACAATCTCAACCCTCATGAGCACAGATGAAACATAAGGGCACAAAGATTCCTCCCCCCCAAATAACCTACCTAAGGTGCAGGGCTGGCTGGTTTTCGGTGACACCCATTTTGGGGAGGACTCAGGATGGGGGGCCACAGGTTGCACTGGGCGAGTTTGTCTGGCGGCCAGTTTCATCAGACTCATTTGCCTCTTGTGAAATATTTCCTGCACATCGCCCAGCTTCTGCAGGACTTCCTGGGCTCTGGCCTGTAAGAACAAAAGCAAATCATGACCAGGTCACTCTGCACTGAGCCTGAGGACATGAAGCTTTCCCTTTCTCCCTTCTTCCCCTCTTCCCCCAATTTCACTTCCTTCAGGTGACCCTTCTATCCATACGCAAGTCATGGCACAACTCGCCCTGCACCAGAATTGTGATTCTGCGAGTCTGCATCTCTCACTTGATGGACAACAATCATATCCTTTTCACTATTGTATCTCCATGCTTAGAACACTGCCTAGCACAGAGTAGCACTCAGTAAATATATATTAAGCGGATAAATGTTCATGAAGCCACGTCCATTAGTAGCAGAAGAGGATGCCACAGACTATGAATAAAGGACATTAGGCCACTTTACAAAACAGGAAGGTTTCAAAATAAGAGGTGTACCGCGAATAAAGGCCCTGAAGCAGAAAAGAGTTTAAGTGTTCTGGGGGAAAGAGTTGGCTATATACTGAGGCAGGATCAAGGGAACCCCAAACACCCTAGGAGAAACATTTAAATTTTATTCCGTGGGACGCCTTCTCTATTCATGAGTAGTAAAGAAGTAAGCTGAAAAAATACCAAGGGAAAGATGAAACTCCCAGACATTCCCATAACTGACTATATGTTCTAAGGCAGAGGTCCAAGAGAATAAGAAACAAGGCCTGGAAGTCTTCGAATTTCACCAAGGCCTAAATTTAGCTAAATATGTTTCTTCTGGCCTCTGACCTCTGGCAGATCAAGGGAAGTGGGTAGTCTCTTCTTTGTCATGCCAACTGTGACGGATGTCAGACATCTCATGTCTAACATCCGTCTCCTGGATGATTTTAGCCACCAAGGAAAGGACCCCAAATTAGAAGAGCTCAACAACCACAAGCCATGCAGGGTGCTCTGAGGATGCCTCATCCCGAAAGTACAGGCTCAGCACACACTTGGGGAGGTTGCCACATTTCTCAAGTGGAAAAGTAAATGTGTCTTTTTTTATGTAGGGCCATCTTCTGAGGGAAAGAGCCAAGAGCCCTGAGGGAGGACTACCCTGTCAGTTACGGAACAACCGTTCACCTACAGCCTGAGGGTCCTGTCAAGGCTGACCTCTCCTCCAACATCTAGTGCTGGTCTCAGTCCTCGTGGGGTCTGAGTACAGACCTGGACGGTCCGATACAACAACCACTAGCCACATGAGGCTACTGAGCACCGAAAATGCAGCTGGTCTGAACTGAGCTGTGCCATGAGTGTAAAACACACACTGGGTTTTGAGGACTTAGAATGAAAAAAGAATATCTCATTAATAACTTTTGATATTGGGGCGCCTGGGTGGCTCAGTCGTTAAGCATCTGCCTTTGGCTCAGGTCATGGTCCCAGGGTCCTGGGATCGAGCCTCGCATCAGGCTCCCTGCTCGGCGGGAGGTCTGCTTCTCCCTCTCCCACTCCCCCTGCTTGTGTTCCCTCTCTCGCTGTGTCTCTCTCTGTCAAATAAATAAATAAAATCTTTAAAAAAAAAAAACTTGATATTGATTATATATTGAAACAGCATTCTGGACACAGGTTAAATAAGACACTATTAAAATTGATTTCACGTGTTTCTCTTCACTTTTTTAAATGTGGCTGATAGAAAATCTTAAGTCACATATACGGCCGGTGTTATATTTCTATTGCACAGTGTTGGTCTGGACTAGGGGTCAGCAAAATTTTTCTGTAAAGGACCAAAGAGTAAGTATTTCAGGCTTTGCAGACCATCTGGTCTCTGTTACGACTACTGATCTCTGATGTTGTAGCATAAAAGCAGTCAGAGATAACATATACTCCGTAAATGAATGAGTGTGGCTGTGTTCTGATAAAACTTTATAAAAGTAGGTGGCAAGCAGTTTTGGCGCACAGGCTATAGTTTGCAGACCCTGTGCAAATACACACACCACAAGGTGGGGCTTGTATTTAAAAGGTCTCTTCAGGGGCACTTGGGTGGCTCAGTCGGTTAAGTGTCTGCCTTCGGCTCAGGTCATGATCCCAGATCGAGTTCTGCATTGGGCTCCCGGCTCAGCGGGAAGCCTGCTTCTCCCTCTCCCACTCCCTCTGCTTGTGTCCCTCTCTCGCTGTCTCTCTCTGTGTCAAATAAATAAATAAAATCTTTAAAAAAATAAAAATAAATAAAAATAAAATGTCTCTTCAGAGAATGTGCTTCTGGCCTCAGGAAGCTCAGTTGTACAGCCGACTAGAGGTTCTGACAAAACAGCTGAGTTCAGATCCCAAAAGAAACCAAATCCCCTTATGTCAGGATTAGGCAATGTCAATTTGTGTTCCTGGGGTGACGGTGATGAGACCTGGTGGCCAGCCCAGTGATAAGCTAGGAAACTGAGTCACAGGTGTTAACTGCTGCACAAATATCAAGAAATCTGACCGAAAGAATGACTGTCAAATCAGTGGTGTATGGTATACAGCCCTGATGTGAGGTCAGTGCCACATGCTGGAGCCCCCGGCTCACCACTTGGACAGGACAGGACTTGAATCACCTTTGCCCTTTTGCATCTCTCCCTTAAGATCCCAGGGTGAATCCTGGAAATGGTGAGGTGGTCAGAAGAAACCCTAAATCCCTCAGCTCAGAAGAGGGGAAGTCTTTTTACTTGCAACTCCATTCTTCATACCACAATCAGAATTAGCTTTCCTGGAGCTAAATCTAATCAGGTAACTTCCTTGTTTAAATGCCCTGCTGGGATACAGTCCAGACTCCTCATGAAACACTGGACCCTTCATTAACTACCCTGATTTCTGTCCAGTCTAACTTCCACTAGTCCCCACCCCTACCTCCAGCCTCCAGCTATGGCAGTTCCAGGAATGTTCTTGTTTCCAGTCTCTCTGCCTTTGCACCACCTCTTCCTTCTGCTGAGGTTCCCTCCCTCTGCTTTGTCTCCCTTGAAAACTCCTACCCAATCTTCCAAATTTAGGCACCTTCTCCTATGAACACCCTGACCTCCCAGGCTGAGCTGAACTTTACCTCCCCTACGTGCCCCACTGTCTCTTCCATTCCATGCTCTTGGACCAACAGGCACTTACTGGGGACATGTTTGTCTTCCACTAAACTGCCACGCCCTTCATTATAGGGATTGTGACTTTCATTATTGTAGTCCCGGAACAAAGCACAAACTGGGTTCCCAGTGAATATTTAAAGAATTGAATGTTGCTATTTGTTACTTTGATTGTTTCATTTTCTAGACTAGGTGGTGAAAGTGAACAAGGGAAAAAATCAAAACAGCAGCACCAAGAGGGTGATGGAGTAGCAATGTATTGCAGAAAAGCACTTGAAGAGCCTCAGACAGGGTGCCTGCTACAAGAACAACAGTTTAATTGTAGATGTAGTTTTGATAATCACTATGTCTTAAATGTAACAGATTCAATTGTTTAGACATAGAGTACCAGTGTTTTAGAAATAAATTTTACTTCTTCAAATAGTTTTAGAATTACAGAAAAAAGTACAAAATAGTACACAGAGTTCCCATATAGACCACCCAGTTTCCCCTATCTTAACAGTTTTCATTAGTATGGTATATTTCTTACAATTAATAGAATATTGATTGCTATTTTTATTATTAAAATAAATATTATATTTATTTTATATATATATAAAAATAAATAAATATTATTATTAAATAAAGTCCATACGTTAGTTAGACTTAGTTAAATTAGTTAAAACTTAGAATTAGTTAAAACTAATTTTACCTAATGCACTTTTCCCCCCAGGGTCCCATCCAGGACACATTACATGTAGTTGTCATGACTTCTTAGATTCCTCTTGGCTGTGACAGTTTCTCAGCTTTTCCTGGTTTTTGATGACCTTGACTATCTTGAGGAGTATTGGTCAGATATTTTGTAGCATGTCCCTTGGTTGGGATTTATCTGATGTTTTTCTCATAATTAGCCCAGAGCTATGGGTTGTGGGGGTAAGATCATGGAAATAAAGTGTCATGTTCATCACATCATATCAAAGTACATCATTTCTGCATGACAACACTGTTGATGTTGACCTATGTCACCTAGCTGAGGTCGTGTGTGTAAAGTAACTTCACCATAAAGTCACTTTTTGTTTCTCTCTCCCCATACTGTATTCTTTGAAAGGAAGTCACTATGTACAGACCACATTTAAGGGTTGGGAAATTATGCTCTACCTCCTTGAGGGCAAAGTAACTACATAAATAATTTAGAATGCTTCTGCACGGGAGATGAGTTTCTTCTGCCCCATTTATTTATTTATTTATTCCATCATTTATTTATAAGAGAATGGATTCATGGATATGTATTTTATACTTTGGGTTGTAATCCAAAACTACTTTATTAACTTTATTGCTCAAATTGTTCTAGCATTGGCCATGGGCGTTCTTTTCGATTGCTGCCTATGTCCCATCACTGTGGTTTGTTGTTTTGTTTTTAGTAGTTCCTTCTGGCATTACAAGATACTCTAGGATCATCTTGTATATTCCCTGCCCTAGCCCTAGAATCAGCCATTTCTCCAAGGAGCTCCGGAGTCTTTTATTGAAGAATGGTATTAGAAACCAAGATCTCAGTGCTAGATGTGCTCATTGACACTGGGGGGTGTCCGCTTCTAGGCTATCTCAATAGTCAAAATAAAAAGATACATGTGTCTGTACCATATCTACATACATCTAGGAATATTTCTATATGTATAGAGTACCAGTTTTGACAACAAAGTCATTACTTCTCAGTGGACAAAACTTTCTCTGACACAACAGGATATTTAAGTCTTATAACCTAAAATTTTACTCCAAACCAAAAGAAAAGATGGGTTTGGGGGCTATTTTGATCCATTTGACATATAGGATTTAAAAAATATTTCTCTTATAATCCTCTCCTTCCTCCATGTTTCTGCTTATTTTCCAGAGATGGTTTATTAAGTTTTATTCGTTTCCTGGTAGGTGGTATGGCCAGGAAGTTTGCTGAAGTTGTGGCCAGAACAGCAGCTGTACCCACAAATCTCCCTGGTTGACCTAATACACTCATTTGAGCAGCTAATGGAGTTGGAGCTGGGTGAGACTATCCTGCCTTAGGAATCTGACCTGGAGCTACCAACACTGGGTCTGCAGTGTAGAACCTCCACCAGAGGGCTGTCCCTTTGTTCCCTCTGCAAGGAAGTCCTTGTGTTGGGGGAAGGTGTCTGCCTACCCATCCCCCACCCCTTACCAAGATCACACCTTACCACCAAAAGGTTTCAGGGAAAGAACTTCATTAAGGTACAACTCCACATTGAGCTGCCTCCACTGTACTTGGCCCACTCTGCCACCTGCCTGCCCACTTGCTCAACAAATACGGACTGGACCCCAGGCAAAAGCTAGGCACAGGGACACAGAGATAAATGAGGCTCCTGCCCTTCAGGAGCTGCCAGTGTAATAAGCAAGACAGACATTTAAAGTAAATAAGTAGGGGTGCCTGGGTGGCTCAGTCGGTTAAGCGTCTGCCTTCAGGGGCGCCTGGGTGGCTCAGTCGTTAAGTGTCCGCCTTCGGCTCAGGTCATGATCCCAGGGTCCTGGGATCGAGCCCTGCATTGGGCTCCCTGCTCCACGGGAAGCCTGCTTCTTTCCCTCCCACTCCCCCTGCTTGTGTTCCCTCTCTCTTGCTGTGTGTCTCTCTCTGTGTCAAATAAATAAATAAAATCTTTAAAAAAAAAATAGAGTAAATAAGTAGAATACAGTATGGTATGTAACATATTACAGCAAAGGCTATTAGCCTGAATCCATGGATGGACTTTAGGGTATCCCATAAAATTAATTAGAAAAGTTATATATGCTGGATATTCCCTATTTGTCACCCTACTACATCTTCTTTTCCCAGCTCTGTGTCCCAGGAAGCTGACCTCTACAGACTCTGTTGAATAGGCTCACTTGCCCATGGGCTTTTACTTGGCCAATAGGAAGCACTACCAGGAAATCCAAAAGAGAGAGCAAGGAGAGTAGGGATATATATTCCCCCATCGGTGGTTGCACCCCCAAGACCACAGCCCATACTAGCACCTCTCACGGTCACAGCTACAGTGCTTCCTGGGTTCTCCTTTGCCCTTTACGCTTATGGGTGGTAACTGCTTCCTGTTTCTTGCTAGTAGCCCCAGGGACCTTCACCATCCCTACTGGGTTCCCTAAATCCTGCCCGTATCTTGGTAAAAAGTGCCTACCTCAAACTCCCTTCAATCACTCTGAGTATGCAAGAACCCTGAAAGTATGTGAATCAGATTCTGTGACTCAAAAGAAGTAAAGAAGGTCCTACGGGAGAGATACATACAAGGTGATGTGAATCTCGGAGGAAGATGGGCTATCCATAATTCTGCTGACTTCATAGAACAGTGCTCCTCTCAAAATGCAAATCCAATCAAGTTATTCCTCTGCTTAAATCCTTCAGTGACTTCCCAGTGCTCTTAGAATAAAAACCAAACTCCTCAATGTGGCCCTTAAAGTTCTGCCTCATCTGCCCCTCTCTTATCTCACCCCAAACCCCCTTCGTTTGCTCTCTGTACTCCAGCCACCCTGGCCTTTGGGTTCTGCACTTGTGCCAGCTTCCCTCCAGCCCTGTGTCCTCTGCACATGCTATTACTTCTGGTCTGGAAAGGCTCCCCCATTATCTCTACTCATTCTCCAGGACTTGGCTCAAGTGATCCCCAATCAAGGTCAAGTTCTTCTATCACATGATCCTAAATCTCTCCTTCCCAGTACTTATCTCAGCTTGTAACACATTCTTACGTTTTGTGTTTGACATTTATTAATGTCAGCCTCTCCCACTAAATTCCATCAGGGATGGAACCGTGTCTATTTCTTCTCATTGCTGTGTCCTCAGCACAGTGCATGATACATCAGAGATGCTCATGAGCATCTGGAGAGAAACTAATGACTGAAGGTGCTATTTGGGTCAGACCATGAAGGGTCAGATTGCCAGGAAGCACAGAGGCTAGGATGCCACCTGAGACTTAGGAACTGGTGAGCCTGCTCAGTACATCCTACCGGGACTTTCTTAAGCAATAGGCAAAAGGCCACCCAGTGCTTCCTTTCCAACCACAAGATTAAAATAACCCAGAAACATTACCTTGACGTCAATGGTGAGTATCAACTCGAACTGGCTGTAAAACTCCATGTGGCTGGGCAACTGGTACTCCTTCGCCGTACTCAGAAATGCCTCAATGTCGTTCAAGGCAACGTCAACCCCCTCTCGTGACTGGCATTTGTCTACAGCTTGGGAAGCCAAAAGGTAGATTCCTGCTTCACACCACTGGCTGACCTTTCAAAAGAAACACAGTGCCCTACACAGTCAGCCTGACCACAACTCAGCCACCACAACCCTCAGGACGCCTGAGCTTATCTGTGGTCTAGAAGGATCCTGAGACAACGGAAAATTGTTGTGGGACAGCATAAAGTTCATAAGTCTAACCACTCCTAACACAGCTCTATGGTGGACAAACCCAAACTAATTTTATGTCTGTCCATTTCTCAGGGAAGTCATCCAGTCAGTAAGAAGACTTGTATAAACATTCTTCTCTTTTCCACTGACAGTAATTGCTACATCTCCAAAAGAGTTAGGTATTCCTAAATTTGGTCTAACCATTGAGGGATGTAACCAATGACTTTTCAGTTTGCCTTCTAGGCTACTCATCTTGTATCCTAATTGATTATAAGAGCATAGGGTGACAAATGGGGCATTAGAGTGTCCCTCTTAACAAAAACACTACTTTCCTCTGTCCACATTTGCATTTACTGGCATTTGTCTGTCCTAGAGAAGCATCCAAGAATGCAAAGCTTTGTAACTCAGGATAACAATATTCAAACTTTCCAGAATGCTGGGATGGAATCAGATAGGTGATGAACTCTAACAATTCAATTTTTAAAAGACTTAAACAGAAAGACAGGGGCCCTTGTGCTGCCTGAATATTTATGTGGAAAGAAGCACCAGTGCAAGTATGTCTGCATTTCCATTTACCGTGTGACCTGAAGAGCTACATAAAATAACCATACGGGGGAAAAGAGCAAAAGGGAGCACTCCGAAGTAGTTAGCTCTAAGTGGGAAAATTATGGGCAACTTCTATTTGTCTTTATTTTTTCCTTTAAATTACTTACATTGAATGTGTACTACTTTTAGAATAACAAACATAATATATTTAAAAATTAATGATTATCTCTGTGTAGGGATGAGGAAGGGAATGGGACGTGTAGGTGTCCACAGTAACTCTTCTCCTCCTTCCTACATTTTTGGATTTTCAAAATAATGTAAATCATGCTTTAATATATACTCTATAATTTTAGATATATACTCTATATGCATGATATATACATGCTTTGATATATTTCTTTTGAAACATCATGCCTAAATCTATAGAAAACATTAAGTTGGGTTCTTCCACAGAGTCACAGCGGATACTTACTCTCCCAGACACACACACACTCCACACATCAGCATTAGGCTATTATCTCTGGAGCAGAAATGGAGTGAGGAAAACCACAGCTGATCCTGCAGAGTTCAGCACACAGAGCAGGCTGTGGACCAGGCCCTTCTGAGCCACTTGCTTCTGGAACAGTTGTATTTCATTGACATTACAATCCCTTTGGCATTGGGATGACATAAACAGCCTGGGTGTGTGCCCCTAGCCATCACAGAGAAACAGCTTTGGGAATGGAGTATGCTGACTCATGGCCATGAGTCACATGCTGCCTGCAAACAGCTGACAGGGAAAGCTCCAGAAGTCACTGCCCCAGACACCTGCCCCAGAGATCACCACTGAAGGGCAGCAGGGGCTGTGCCCCTTCCCTGTGAGCCCTCTGCACACAGTGTTGCTGTCTAGTCTAGGGAGCCTGGGGTTTGGAATATGGCAGTCCTGACTTCAAATCTGCAATCTCCTATTTTTACCCCGGGGGTGGTTGTGGGCAATCACTTATCCCACAGTTGCTCAGTGTCGCCCCTGTACCACCTGCACCAGAGTCACCTGGAAACTTGGTGAAAATACTGATTCCTGGGCATCATCCTAGACTTTACTGAATCTCAGTCTCCGGAATGGCACATTAGAGAGTCTGCAATTCTAGCAAACTGGTTCTCATGTATTAAATATTGTGAACCAGGGGCGCCTGGGTGGCTCAGTCGTTAGTGTCTGCCTTCAGCTCAGGTCATGATCCAAGGTCCTGGGATCAAGCCCCACATCGGGCTCCCTGCTCAGCGGGAAGCCTGCTTCTCCCTCTCCCACTCCCCCTGCTTGTGTTCCCTCTCTTGCTGTGTCCCTGTCAAATAAATAAATAAATCTTTTTTAAAAAATGTTGTGAACCACTGATTTAACCACACTGAATATCAGTTTCTGCCTCTATAAAATAATGTCATTAATACCTTCCTCATAGGTTTTATTGAGGATTGAATAGATGACATAATTATGTTTCTGGCAGGAACATAGTAGGTGCTCAATAAATGGTAGAAGTGTATAATGGTCATTATTACTTAAGCTTCTCCAAAAGGATTAATGCCTATATATAAAGAGAAGCCCTTTGTTAATATAGTGCTTCGTTCTCTGCCTGAAAGGGAATCATGGGGCCAGGCCAAAACACACTCTAGGTCCACATAGAGGCAAATGAACATTTGTTCATTCTAATGGGATATGGTGGGATGGTGAGGGCACTTTTGACTTCCAATACTTCTCTGACCTAGAATCTGTACAGTTTTTAATGCCTCTCGAGCACTATTTTACATGAAGTACTTATCCTCTCAGCAATTCTGTAGGGCAGGGAGGATGAGTATGATTAAACCTCCTGTACAGAAAATTTAGCAAACATCATGGTCGTGGCTTTGCTGTGCTCACCTTGTCCAGCTGTCTATGCAACTCCAAGGACTTCTCTAAAATGTCACGCTTTTTCTTGCTTTCATTGATGAAGTCATCACAGAGGTGCCTGAGCTCTACACATCTGGGTCTGATGGAGTCGGCTGCATAATGGTGGCTTTGGATGAGCTGGTCCCCAATTATTGCAAGCAGCTGGGCCTTTTCCAAGGGCTCCTGTGAAGTGAACATCCACAGCCAAGCATCAGAAGCCAGGTCATGGTGAGGCTGATATTTGCCTACCATGTGCTCCAAACCTGGAGGGAGCCTAGGGAGATGTCAGCTCTTAGGCTGAGAGTCGCGGCTACAGAACCTGGGAAAGCTCTTTCACAGTTCAAGGTCTCCAGGAAGTCTAGCCTAGTCCAGGGTCACCTGCACTCTGAAGAAGAGCAAACCACTCATTCAAATGTCTGTTGAGTTCTGGGCTAGGCACTGAGGATATAGTTAACAAGCTATGATTTTCAATCTAATGGAGAACTCAGATTACTAAATAAATAATACCAGTAATTCAACTCTTAACAACTGTTGGAAGTTTTTGTCAGAAGAGCATGAAGTGTTATACTGACCAGAACTGGAGACTCTGAATTCCCCTGTCAACTAAATGGAAAAGTAAAAGGATCAGACATGGGGCCCTGAGGAGAGAGAAGAGTCAGCTGAATTTGGGAAACTAGTAAAGATCTGGTTTGGACAACTCTGTGGGGGATCATGAGACTTAAGAAATATGTTTATCTAAACCCCTTCCTGCAACTCACAAGATCCAGGATCCCAGTTTGCTCTGATTTCATCTGCCCAGCAACCACGCCTCCTACCTCTCTCTGCATGGCTTGCTTTGTTCTAACCGCATGTGCCGTGTTTATTTGTTTTGTTTTGTTTTGTTTTTAAGAGAGGGAGAGAGAATCCTAAGTAGACTCCATGCCCAGCGTGGAGCTTGATGTGGGGCTCAATCTCATGACCCTGAGATCATGACCTTAGCCGAAATCAAGAGTCAGACATTAACCAACTGAGCCACCCAGGTGCCCCCATGTTTATCTATTTTTAATTCATTCATCACATACTAGTGAGGACCTCCCATGTGCCAAACACTGTCCTAGGTGCTAGGGGTTTGGTGGTAATCAAGGAAGCAAAAATCCCTGCCCTCATGAAGCTTACATGTTAAGAGGAGACACAGGCAATAAACAATTAGGTGTGTAGATTATATAATATCTTAGTGATGCATGCTATGAAGAAAGGTCAAACGGAAAGGAGGGTAGGGAATGCTGGTGGAGGACGTTCTATTTTAAGTAGGATGGGTGAGAGAAGGGTTTGCTGAGAAAGTGCCATCCACAATGTCCACTGGGGAAGGTATGTGTTGTAATGAGCACTGGGTATTATATAAGACTGATGAATCACAGACCTGTACCCCTGAAACAAATAATACATTATGTTAATTAATTGAATTTAAATTTTTTTTTAAAAAGGGGGAAAAAAGGAACAAAAAGATTTGTAGTTGAACTTGAAAGCTTAAGGAAAAACTAGACTTTATTGTTACCTCAATAAATTGAATATTTATGAAAGAAAGAATGAAAAGAAGAAAGAAAGCCATCCAAGCAGTGCAGAAATGTTAACATAACAGGCCTAAGACTGTTGTCCTTGCAAGACCTGCTTTCAAGGTTGGCCCTTGGGTGCCATCTAGGAATGTCAGGAGGGTACCTATCATCCCCTGATAAGAATGGCTCACCATGCCTTAACTGTTTGTGCAAAAAACATGCTTTATACTATATCCCTACTTTCTTTCTGGGAGTATGGAATTCTGGTATATGGCAGGCAGAGGCTACCTACATGACCAGTCCCCAATAAAAACTGGGCACTGAGCCCCTAATGAGCTTCCCTGATAGATAACATTTCACAATGGTGTCACAAACCTTTGTGGGGGGGGCGAAATCTGGGGGAGATCAGGATCTCATGGGACTCCACTGGAAGAGGAACCTTGGAAGTTTATACCTGGTTCCCAACAGACTGCCCCATCCATTTTCCCATGCTGATTTTGCTTGGTGTCTTTTCACTGTAATAAATCATAACCATGTGAGTATAATTACATGCTGAGTCCAGTGAGGCCCCCTAGCAAATCTTCAAATCTGAGTGTGGACCTGGGAACCCTTGACACAGAAGCCAAGGCCTAAAGTGAGGGACAAACCATGCAGTACTTGGCTGAGAGGTGGGGGCATGTTTGCCATGTTCAGGTAGCAGGAGGAGGCCACTGTGGCTGGAACAGAGGATGCAAGCAGGAAAGGAGTAGGAGACGTAATCAGGAGAAAGAGGGAGCCCGGGTTGGGGAGGGCACCAACGCCATTCTGAGCACTTCAGCTTCTACTCAGTGTGGTGTAGGAAGCCCTGGAGGGCTCTGAGGAGGGGGTCTCATTCACATTTTTAAAAGAATTGCTCCTGCTGTAATGTTGAGAATGACAGAGAAGAGGCAAAGCAAGGAGACCAGCTGGTGGCTATTGCAATAATCCAGGTAGGAGGCATGGTTTTTTGTTTGTTTGTTTGTTTGTTTGTTTTATTCTTATGTTAATCCCCATACATTACATCATTAGTTTTAGATGTAGTGTTCCATGATTCATTGTTTGTGCATAACACCCAGTGCTCCACGCAGAATGTGCCCTCCTCAATACCCACCACCAGGCTAACCCATCCTCCCACCCCCCTCCCCTCTAGAACCCTCAGTTTGTTTTTCAGAGTCCATCGTCTCTCATGGTTCGTCTACCCCTCCGATTTCCCCTGCTTCATTCTTCCCCTCCTGCTACCTTCTTCTTTTTTTTTCTTAACATATATTGCATTATTTGTTTCAGAGGTACAGATCTGAGATTCAACAGTCTTGCACAATTCACAGCGCTTACCAGAGCACATACCCTCCCCAGTGTCTATCACCCAGTCACCCCATCCCTCCCACCCCACCCCCCCACTCTAGCAACCCTCAGTTTGTTTCCTGCGATTAAGAATTCCTCCTATCAGTGAGGTCATATGATACATGTCTTTCTCTGTTTGACTTATTTCGCTCAACATAATACCCTCCAGTTCCATCCACGTCGTTGCAAATGGCAAGATCTCATTCCTTTTGATGGCTGCATAATATTCCATTGTGTATATATACCACATCTTCTTTATCCATTCATCTGTCGATGGACATCTTAGCTCTTTCCACAGTTTGGCTATTGTGGACATTGCTGCTATAAACATCGGGGTGCACGTACCCTTTCGGATCCCTACTTTTGTATCTTTGGGGTAAATACCCAGTTGTGCAATTGCTGGATCATATGGTAGCTCTATTTTCAACTTTTTGAGGCACCTCCATACTGTTTTCCAGAGTGGTTGCACCAGCTTGCATTCCCACCAACAGTGTAGGAGGGTTCCCCTTTCTCCGCATCCCCGCCAACATCTGTCGTTTCCTGACTTGTTAATTTTAGCCATTCTGACTGGTGTGAGGTGGTATCTCATTGAGGTTTTGATTTGGATTTCCCTGATGCCGAGCGATATTGAGCACTTTTTCACGTGTCTGTTGGCCATTTGGATGTCTTCTTTGGAAAAATGTCTGTTCATGTCTTCTGCCCATTTCTCGATTGGATTCTTTGTTCTTTGGGTGTTGAGTTTGATGAGTTCTTTATAGATTTTGGATACTAGCCCTTTATCTGATATGTCATTTGCAAATATCTTCTCCCATTCTGTCGGTTGTCTTTTGATTTTGTTGACTGTTTCCTTTGCTTTGCAAAAGCTTTTTATCTTGATGAAGTCCCAGTAGTTCATTCTTGCCCTTGCTTCCCTTGCCTTTGGCGATGTTTCTAGGAAGAAGTTGCTTCGGCTGAGGTCAAAGAGGTTGCTGCCTGTGTTCTCCTTTAGGATTTTGATGGACTCCTGTCTCACATTGAGGTCTTTCAACCATTTGGAGTCTATTTTTGTGTGTGGTGTAAGGAAATGGTCCAGTTTCATTCTTCTGCATGTGGCTATCCAATTTTCCCAACACCATTTGTTGAAGAGACTGTCTTTTTTCCACTGGACATTCTTTCCTGCTTTGTCAAAGATGAGTTGACCATAGAGTTGAGGGTCCATTTCTGGGCTCTCTATTCTGTTCCATTGATCTATGTGTCTGTTTTTGTGCCAGTACCATGCTGTCTTGATGATGACAGCTTTGTAGTAGAGCTGGAAGTTCGGAATTGTGATGCCGCCAGCTTTGCCCTTCTTTTTCAACATTCCTCTGGCTATGCGGGGTCTTTTCTGGTTCCATATAAATTTTAGGATTATTTGTTCCATTTCTTTGAAAAAAGTGGATGGTATTTTGATGGGGAGTGCATTGAATGTGTAGATTGCTCTAGGTAGCATTGACATCTTCACAATATTTGTTCTTCCAATCCATGAGCATGGAACGCTTTTCCATTTCTTTGTGTCTTCCTCAATTTCTTTCATGAGTATTTTATAGTTTTCTGAGTACAGATCCTTTGTCTCTTTGGTTAGATTTATTCCTAGGTATCTTATGGTTTGGGGTGCAATTGTAAATGGGATCAACTCCTTAATTTCTCTTTCTTCTGTCTCGTTGTTGGTGTATAGGAATGCCACTGACTTCTGTGCATTGATTTTATATCCTGCCACTTTACTGAATTCCTGTATGAGTTCTAGCAGTTTTGGGGTGGAGTCTTCGGGGTTTTCCACATAAAGTATCATATCATCTGCAAACAGTGAGAGTTTGACTTCTTCTTTGCCGATTTGGATGCCTTTTATTTCTTTTTGTTGTCTGATTGCTGTGGCTAGGACTTCCAATACTATGTTGAATAGCAGTGGTGATAGTGGACATCCCTGCCGCGTTCCTGACCTTAGGGGGAAAGCTCTCAGTTTTTGCCCATTGAGAATGAAATTCACTGTAGGTTTTTCATAGATGGCTTTTATGATATTGAGGTATGTACCCTCTATGCCTATACTCTGAAGAGTTTTGATCAAGAAAGGATGCTGTACTTTGTCAAATGCTTTTTCTGCATCTATTGAGAGGATCATATGATTCTTGTTCTTTCTTTTGTTAATGTATTGTATCATGTTGATTGATTTGCGGATGTTGAACCAACCTTGCAGCCCAGGGATAAATCCCACTTGGTCGTGGTGAATAATCCTTTTAATGTACTGTTGGATCCTATTGGCTAATATTTTGGTGAGAATTTTTGCATCCATGTTCATCAGGGATATTGGTCTGTAATTCTCCTTTTTGATGGGGTCTTTGTCTGTTTTGGGATCAAGGTAATGCTGGCCTCATAAAACAAGTTTGGAAGTTTTCCTTCCATTTCTATTTTTTGGAACAGTTTCAGAAGAATAGGTATTAATTCTTCTTTAAATGTTTGGTAGAATTCCCCTGGGAAGCCATCTGGCCCTGGGCTTTTGTTTTTTGGGAGATTTTTGATGACTGCTTCAATTTCCTTAGTGGTTATAGGTCTGTTCAGGTTTTCTATTTCTTCCTGGTTCAGTTTTGGTAGTTGATACATTTCTAGGAATGCATCCATTTCTTCCAGGTTATCTAATTTGCTGGCATAGAGTTGCTCATAATATGGTCTTTTAATTGTTTGTATTTCTTTGGTGTTGGTTGTGATCTCTCCTCTTTCATTCATGATTTTGTTGATTTGGGTCATTTCTCTTTTCTTTTTGATAAGTCTGGCCAGGGGTTTATCAATCTTGTTAATTCTTTCAAAGAACCAGCTCCCAGTTTCGTTGATCTGTTCTACTGTTCTTTTAGTTTCTATTTCATTGATTTCTGCTCCGATCTTTATTATTTCTCTTCTCCTGCTGGGTTTAGGCTTTATTTGCTGTTCTTTCTCCAGCTCCTTTAGGTGGAGGGTTAGGTTGTGTACTTGAGAACTTTCTTGTTTCTTGAGAAAGGCTTGTATTGCTATATACTTGGTAGGAGGCATGGTTTAAACAAGGATGGCAACCAAACTAGCTCCTGCCTGCCTCAGGGTCCTTCCCCGGGATGCTTCACTTAGGGTCATTCAGGTAAATTCTCGGCTCACCTCTTCACAGGGCCTTCTCTGACTACACTATCTAAGTCACTCCCAGCAACCTACCCGCCCAGGCCCTCTCTCTCCCTTCAGTTCCTTTTTTTTTAACAGCACTTACCTCTACCTGAACTTACCTTCTTTGTTTACTTTCACTTATGATTCTTTCCTCCTCCACCCACTCCTACCAATACACAAGCTCCATGAACGCACTTAGAAGTATCTCATAAATATTTGATCAATAGAATGAATTAACCAGGGAACTAGAAGACACAGTGATATACTTGGCTGGAATTGTGTGAAAACAACATTGACCTGTGAGTGAATACAGATGACTTCCATGTGCACCCTTGCTGACAAGTGCACATCCCAGTGAGACACATTTGCCCTGGTTTAACTTTTTACAGTAACACAAGGAGTTATGATGACTCAAGGTGATGACATCCTGCCCCTCTCTTAACTTACAGGGGTTTATGGTTTCAACAATCTCTAAAACACTGCCCCCCCTCCCCTCCTCGGCCAGTCATTCACCAAACCCTGCAGAGCCCACATCCTTAACAACTTTCAAATTCTGAACCCTCCTCCACCACCTCCTGGGAGGTCTATTCTGGCCTCCGTGTTTTCTGACCAGGACAGCTGGTCTCTTTGCTTTCCTTCAGGCTCTCCTTCAAATCATGCTCCATACTACTGACGAAGCAGCACCTCCCTTACAGCATCCCATCATGTCTACATCATTTCCCAGCCTCAAATCCTTCCCCAGCTCTCCACGGTCTTCAGGAGAAAAGTTCAAACTCCTGAGCAATGCACAGAGGGCCTTTCGTTACCTGGCTCATATCTGTGCCTATTCCGCCTCCCCTTTCCTCACCCCCATCCTCTGCTATAAACCCAACTAACGACCTGTTAATAGCTCTCCAAATATTCAGGCAGCTTGGGGCCTCCATGGCTTCTCTACTTGCTCCCTCTGCCTAGAAAACCCCATCTTTCCCTGGCCACCCCCACTCCCACGTCTCCATCCCCCACCTCCTGATGCACCTACACTCTTCTGGAGCTAACTTCTACATCACCCTCCAGAGTGCATCCTCTCCAGGAAACTTTCTCAACTCCACCATTTTATTTTGATGCCCCTCCTCTGTGCTCCCATAACGCTCTGTGCCCTTTCTTAATCAGAGCAGGTACTTCGCTGTATTGTGATCACTGATCTATTGCCCGCACTATGCTGCGGACCCTTGTGAGCATGCACCAGCTCTTACGCAACTTAAGACGTCCATGGTACAAATTAGGTACTAAAGAATAAACGATTGTTGTGCAAAACAAAACTGAGTAATGACACAAGAATAAAGTGACACAAGTCAAGCAATGGCTATTTTAAAGGAACTCAGGGATAAATACCCAGTGCATAATGCACTGGTTGCCATCCCTGAGAAAAGGCTAGAATGCTAATTCCTCAGGCGGTGATTTTTAACTGTTTTCCTCACTGCTGTGTCCACATAACCTAGAACAGGACTTGGCATAGTAGGAGATCAACAAATACTTGCAAAATGAATGAAGAATGGATGAGACGCTCTTACCAGAACTGCTCGGCCACTGCAGGTTGAACCTAAGAAACATTCCGTAGCACAGAATTTGCCCCGTTACCTCTGTGACAACAGCTGATGTTCAGAGAGCCTTCTATATGCCATGCTTAAATTAACTGTTTCTTTTTACTCCTTGCAACAAACCCTTTGACATAGGCCCCATTTAACAAAGGAGAAGTAGAGGCAAAAATGGCCCAAAGTGACCCAGGTAGGAAAGGGAAGAGCCAGGCTTCAAAGTCAGGAAGTCTGGCTCCGGAATCTGGTTCTGACCAACAAACACAGAGAAAAATGGCTGCATTCGTTCCGCCTAAGCTTAGGGACCTCATTTGATCAAACCTGTCTGATTCTAGCCAAATATAGAAGCATGAAAACTTGGCAAGGAAGTCTGTTGACTTTTTTTTTTTTAAGTCCAGCTGTGAATTTACTAAGAACAGGACAAGTTTTCTGGGCCCAGGGAACTTCCCCCCCAGAATATTTTCCAAGCACCTCGTGGTGATGACAGCCTGCCCTTTGCTTGGTGTGCAGCATCTCACCCTTCAGAACTTCTTAAACACTGAGATGTTGGAGGAGGGGTGAGCAGTGACTCAGGAGCCGCACTGGATGGCGGGAAGGTCACTCAACTGAAATGAATGGGTACTAATAAGAGCTTCCAGGTCCTGACCACCTACTACACTCCAGTCCTTACGAAGCCTTTACCTCATTTCATCTTCACAAGGAATAGGCAATGGTTATTATCAGTTTTACAGATGAGGGTTGTTCAGAAAGGCTAAGAGACTTGACTAAGGGCACACAGCTGGTAGTTGTTAGAGCGGAGATTTGAATCCAGTTCTGTCTGGCTCCAAAACCGGTGTCTTGTCACATTCCAGCCCCCTTGGCCTCCTCGTATATGCTATAAATGATGGCTGAAGAGCCCATGACTATCACATCCTTCAGGCGCCTGCAAAGAACTTTACCATAAAACCTCCAAATCGCAACTTATTTCTTAATCTATATAGCTTCTGCTAAAGAAAACCAGGTGACAAAACCACCAAAGTCAAAGAGAAGTAATGAGAAAGAAATGGCTGAAATCTGGTGCTCTGATCATAAGCCATCCTGGCATCTTTCAGATACTGAAAATTCTAGAAGGCTGGATAGTCAAGCTGCAACACGTAATTCAGAAATCCTTAGTGTAATAACAGCTTATTTTTCCCCAGAATCTACTGCTATGACATATGAAAGATGAAAATGTCTGCTGTGGAAGAAAATGATGAGAAAGGGTGATGCTCTATGTCAGGGAACCCAGAATGCACCCACAAATAATGGCATAGGAATGAAATGTACATGTGGGGAAGTGGGGCCAGATGAAACAAGAAAGGCAGAAAGTTAAGGGTTGTGGAAACAGAGCACACACATGGGAGTTCACTGTACTAGTTGATGTACTTTTGCATGTGTCTGAAATTTTCCATTAAAAAAAAAAGTCATGCCCCTCCAGCTAGATTACATCCCTAGGAGGTTAATGATCTGGGTTCCAAGCCTTCCTGGACATGTACTATAACTGCTGGGCCCTTGGTCTTGTGGGGAGAGGTCAAGATTAAAATCAGGTTGGTTCCCTTGCCCGGTCCTTGTCTGCTCTCTGCTGACCCATCACCAAGGGCCCCAGCATGCCTTATAGCCAAAACCCTACAGCAAATTCTACCTTAAAAGAAGTAAGAGTGGGGGTTGAAACCACCATTGTCTCTCAGAATTAAAAATGACCTTTCAAAAGATTGTTAAACCAGCAGCACCTGGGTGGCTCATTGAGCATCCAACTCTTGATTTTAGCTCAGATCATCATGATCTTGGGGTTGTGGGATCAAGCCCTGGGTGGGGCTCCACACTGGGAGTAGAGCCTGCTTGAGATTCTCTCTCCCTCTCTTAAAAAAAAAAAATTGCTAAACCATCAAACCAGAAAAAGATAAAAGAACAGGCTCAATTAGGATGCAGCAGACGTCTGGTTAGTGAGTTGGCTCAGAGGTTACCCATGAGGATGATATCATTGTACAGAATAAGGAAGTTGGCAACAACCCAGATATCAGTGAGTGGCTATGCCAGGAGGGAAGCTGACCCCTGAGTGCTGAGTGAAGGACAAACCTAAGCAGGTTTTGGTGGACTCTAGACAGACATCACCTTATTCCTTTAACACTTTACAGGACAAATGGAAAGATTAGCCAAGCCTTTAAAATCATCTGAAGAAACACTCTCTTTTAGAAATCTGTGGGAAAACATGTTAAAAAGGTCCTGGTTATGATAGGATAGTTTTGTTTGGTTCATCTAAAGGCAGAGAAATAGGTCTACTGCATCCTTTAGAAAATAAGTAAAAAAAAACAACAGGGTAAACAAGGCACAGAATGGGTAAAACTAATATACCTGGGCTCTGCAGGTCATCTGTTGTGAGTCAGTCTACCTGGTTCTGGTACTTTGGCTGTGAAAGATCAATCATGGGTTCACAAAGCATTCCTATGTCCCATGACCATAGGTTTCTCCCCTAGCTCTGGTCAGCAATCTTTAAAGTATGTTCCAAAGATCTCAAGTCCAAGAAGAGGGGCAGAAGAGAGAAAGTGGATGCAGATAAGCCATACTGCTTTTTTTTTTTTAAGTATTCATTTATTTGAAAGAGAGAGAGCACACATGTGCAAGAGTGGGGAGGGGCAGAGGGAGAGGAAGAGAGAATCTCAAGCAGACTCTGCACTGAGTGCAGAGCCCAACATGGGGCTGGATCGCATGACCCCTGAGATCATGACCTGAGCTGAAACCAAGAGTTGGACACTTAATGGACTGAGCCACCCAGGTGCCCCTCAGTCATACTATTTAAAACCCAACCCAGACTACCCCCCAGTAGGTTCCACTGAAAATAAAATCCAGTCCTCACCACCATTGCTCCCACCTTGTTCCTTCCTGACTCACTATGTTTCAGGCAACATTCCTTGAACTCACCAACCTCATTCTTGCCTCAAAAGTTTTACACTTGAGGCTTCTCTGCATTGTATGCTATTCCCCAAATCATTGCATGGCTATCCAGAGCTCAGATCAAAGGTCACCTTCTCAGAGAGATCTTTCCTGACTACCTGAGCTGAAGTAGCACCCCAAGTCACTCTCTCTTACATCCTGTTTTCTTCATACCACATGTATCTGATATTACTATCTATTTGATTACTTTTTAGTCATCTCTCTCTCCAGTAGAATGTAAACTCTATGAGAGCAGGGTCTTGACTGGTTTGCCACCATATCCACAGAACTTAGGACAAGGAATACCTGGCGATGAATGAATGCCTTCCTGGCAGGTCAGTAGCTACTTTCATTCATATATATGCCATGGCCATATTTTTCCAAACCCAAAATATAAGGACTGGGCTTGATGAGGCTTTTTTTCCTAATATATGAATGTATGCAAGTGAAAATACATAGTATCTACATTTAATAAGGAGTTCTCTTGAAAAAAAACTAAAATTACGTAAAATTGGGACTGTCTTAGAGAATCTGAGACATATAGTCATCAGGTACATGAAATTCAATTTTTTTTATTGTTTGATAAATGTTTGTTTACTCATGCCTATAGTACTAAAATGTTTAGTTGTCAAATGATCACTGGTAACAGAGGGAGTGCTCATAGGGGAGGATGGGATTCTTGAGTGAGAGTCTGGGTGCACAGGTGGGTTCGTGTGTTCACGCACGTGTAGAAGCACCTCCAGTTCAGAATCTACAACTGATACCTCTTAGGGTCAGAGTGAACCTGGTTTACATTTGTTACTTGTCCTCTGGGGAGGGGAAGGTATGTCTCTAACTATAAAGTACATGTCAATCATCTGGGGATCTTATTAAAATTCAGATTCTAATTCTGGGGGGGTCGTGAGATTCCATATTTCTAACAAGTTCTCACTCGGGTGACATCTATGCACTGGTCAGAGGATCACACTTTGAGAAGCAAATCTCTAATACTATAAAATTACCATGTGGGAAACATACATTTAGATAAGCTCAGAGAGGAAGTGCTAATCATCAAGGACACGGTGCCCAAAAGACAAAAATATAGAGAATCTAATTTGAGAATAGCAAAAAGGAACTTCTCTAGAAAGAGAGGACTCGGCTTTCTTAATTCATAATAACCCAAATTGATAAGGACTTAAAATAGAATCACTACTACCTGCTGACTTGTGTGCAGATCTGGGAAACTGTCTAATTCTGGTATGAGAATTGTGAAACACGTATTCTTTTACAAGTTTGATATTGACAACTCTTGGGGCATGAGAAAGGAGAAAGCTTTGCCAACTCTGTGTAGCAGCAGAACTAATATGGACCCATTTCCCCCTTTGCACCATTCTGCTTGTTATAAAACCAGCTGGTATTTTTTTCTGGTTTCCCCTTTTCACGTTTCCCCTCCTTACCACCAATTCCCACCCCCCACATCCTGCTGGTCAATAATGTGTCCATTGTGACCTTTCCTCCCGCTGCTTTTGTATGGGCAGGCAAGTCAGCCGGAACCCTCACCCCACCTGGGGTGGCAGTGGGGACTGAAAAGGCAGGATTTGGGCATTCCTGTGTCCTTTAGCAACTTCCAACAATAATGAGTGGACATGATCTGTCACTGTACACAGCAACTTCCTTCCCAGTCCATAAAAACAGCAAAAAACAAACCTCGCCTTTTCCTTCCAGGTTTTTATGTTCCTTAAGAAGTTGCTCCACGCGTATCACACTGTCTCCAATGTCTGTAAACTCTACTTGCTCTGCCAGCAAATTGTTCAGGGCAAGCTTAACCTGTAAGACACATTAGAACATCCAGAAATAAGCCCTGAGCACCTCTCTGGAGATATAGGTTTGTATACTCTAAGAAAACTTGAAAATCCAAAAAGGATTCAGGACTTTTGTGTATCTATATATACATTTTCTTTTTACAGCTCATAAGCGTTTAGATTAAGCTCAGGGCAGGGGTGGAGAGAGGATTATGGTGCCGAGACACATAGAGATGAAAGAGTATAGCTACATTCACAGATTATCAGTCAAAAAGGAAGATAAAACATACATGAAATATTATGTATGCCAACAGGAAAATGGGATGCTAGAATACTGCTACCCCACTGAAAAAGGGAGAAGAGAATACTCAATGAGGAAGCAAGGATATAAGGAGGGGGCTGGATTAGGAAGAAGAGGGACACTCAGTATTCAGAGTTCAAGGGAGAAGAGAGAACCAGAAGTCACCAAACCATGAAAGAAAGCTCTATTCAACAAGAAAGTAACACCTCATAAAAATTGTGCTCAAAGTGTTGTAGTTGTAGGCATTGGTTAAGCTTCAAGTGATGCTCAGACCAAAACTGATTAAAGGCTTTTTCTGTCTCATCCAACTGAAGTAATAACCTGTCAAGAAAGAGAGAGTGACATCGTGGTTAGTGTTCATTTCCACAGGAGTCCATGTAGGCTTATGTAGATAACCCCTATGTTTCCAGTCAGTGTTAAGAACTACGGGAATCTCCTTTTTATGCAAGTCTCTGTCACCTATGACTTTCTTACAGTTCAGCTGGAAATGGAAAAATTTTCCATTTTTCTATCAGGACACCCTCAGCACTAGGCAGAAACTTCACTTCGGATGCAGCTGCTGTGCTTTGAAATGTGCCCCCAGGTAACCTTAACTTTGTGCCTTTTGTTTTCTACCTGAGATGACAGGTGTGTAAAGCACAGCACCTAACCAAACTGTTACTTGGAAATATAGATAAATACGTACTACCATCTCCCTTGAAATCCTGGGATGAGAGCATAGCACAAAAGGAGGGAATAGCATTCTCATAAAAACATCTCTGTCGGTAGATACCATCTTTTTGCCTTTGTTTTCTCAAATACTATTCTTTCTTGACTCCACCAAGACCCAGGAGTAGCTGTACCAATTGTTCTTGGCTGTTTCAGATCGAGTTCTACATATTCCCCCCTCTCTCACTCACCTTTCCATGGTAGCTACATTCTCTAGTTCATTGGGATTGAGTTTGCTGGTAGGACTTTTGGTTGCTGTTTCTTGAATACATGACAGTAATGTGGTCCCTTGCTTTCCAAGTAATTTCAGCTCATCCTAGAGAAAGGAAAATATAGTTTGTCTCAAAAGAAATGAACAAAAGCAAATTCTTGGTGGGATTTGCAGTGAGAAGAATGGCAGATCAAGCTGTATCTTTCTTATAGGAAATTAAATGCTAAAGAAGTCAAGCTGCAGCTTTTAAAAATTAATTAACTCCTTTATTTTTTTTTTATTTTAATTCCAGTGTAGTTAACATAAAGTGTTATATTAGTTTCAAGTGTACAATCCAGTGATTCAACAGTTCTAATATATTACTCAGTGCTCATGATGGTAAGTGTACTCTTGATCCCCATCACCTATTTCTCCCATCCCTTCACCCACCTCCCCTCAGGTAACCATCTGTTTGTTCTCTGTAGTTAAGAGTCGGTTTTTTGGTTTGTCTCTTTTTTTCTTTGTTTTCTTAAATTCCACACATAAATGAAATCATATGGTATTTGTCTTTCTCTGACTGACTTACTTCTCTTAGCAGTATACCCTCTAGATCCATCCATGTTATTCCTTTTTATGGCTGATTCCATTGTATATATACACCACATCTTCTTTATCTATTCATCTATCAAGGGACACTTGGGCTGCTTCCATAATCTGGCTATTGTAAATGCTGCTGCAATAAACATAGGGGTACATATACCTTTTCAAATTAGTGTTTTTGTCTTCTTTGGGTAAATGCCCAGAAGTGGTATTATTAGATATGATTATTAACTTATTTTTAGCAGGTAATACATATACATGATACAAAACCCAAAATATACGAAAGGATATATATTGGAAAAAATAAGTCTTTTGTCCCCTGCCCATCCACTTTTCCTCTCTAAAGCAACAACTGTTGAATTTTATACCTCAAACTGCTGTTATATATTTAAAGCAAAAGCAATAAATCAATAATTTTTAATTATTACTTAATTATTTACATTAATTGCTTAATAATTAATAATTTTAAATTTATTAACAAATTAATAAAATCTGGTTCTAATCCAGGGCAGTGACCAGAAACAAGAAAATGACAGATACTGAATAATAACTGCTAGAAACTGGCATGTAATAATAATGTAATAGTTGCTAGTTGACCAGGAAAAAAACTTCATCTGGTCTCAGTTGACACCTGCCTCTCCTTCTATCTGCCCGTAAAGTGTGGCTTGTTCAATTATGGAAGTTTGGCGGAGATGGTCAGCAACTTCGGTTTGACATGGAAAGAGTCATACTTCCAAGGCAATTCTATTCCCCTCCTTTTACATGGGATATGGGGTTTGCAATTGGAGAAGATGTCAGGTTATCTCCTGCCAAATCCACCAGCTCAAGACCTCTAATCACACAGCACAAGTCATCTCTCCCAATGCCCTGAGTGAGAACTACAAAATAAGCTAAAGGGGTGGAGCCTGGCAGGGAATTCTGCTCCAAGGAGTCAGGGATTTGGTGCATGGGTCACACAGGATGCTGGTTAGTATGCCCTAAGCATTAGAATAGGCCCATGGTTACAAAACAATACCCTCTATGCACATGAAGCCTGAATCTCTCCTTGGGGCCTGGCCACCTCCAGCCTTCTCACAGTATGGAGCTCATTCCCTGTCGGAGGAGTTTTGGGTTTCTCCACCCTGTTCACACACATGTTCTGGCCCACTCACCCTCACGCCTTTGTTCCTTATCTCCCATCTTGCTAGTTCCAATATTCATCCACTTGCAGGCTTCCGCTGTCCACACCCAGCCTCAAACTTGTCCCCGGATTTGGTTGATGATAAATTTGACTTCTCTGATCTGGCCCAAGTTCTTTGGACACCCCCTGTGGCTCTGTCCTCTCCAGGTAATGCCCTGCAGTCAGCCTCTTGGCTGGTACTCCTGCCTGGGAACTGGATACATCCCTTCTTTTCCACTCTCAGGTATCAACCCTCATTTCTTCTTATCTCACCAATGCTCATGAAATAGTTGTAGGTTGGGTGAATTAATAATAGTCTAAAAGAAATTAGGTTGATGAACAAGGACAAATAGGATATGATGGGGGGAAGGGGCGAAGCACTCATTAGCAAGTACTCTTACCTTGCATTCTTCCGACCTTCTAAAAAAGGTCTTGGCTTTTCTCACTCAGTTTCTTAGATGTCCTTGAGATTCCAGCATTCCAGTTGGACTCTGGCATTACCATTATTAGACTTTATATCTATTTAGTGTGTGTATGATGTAGAGTTGGGAGGAAGGGTGGAAGGGCCAGAGAACAAGACGAGTATTGCTAGGGCAGAAGACTTTTGGAAGGGGAAGCTCAGAAGAGAGGTATACCCAAAGAACTGCAGAGTGTGAGGAAATGTGTGAGAGAGGGAAGGTGGACCTGAGTACGTGGTCTCATTCACTGTGTGTCCCCTTCACGCTATCAAAAAATACAAGGAAAAATCATGACTGGTTACTGCTTTGGGACTAGGCCATATGTGGTCAGCTTCAGCAGGGTTATAAAAATCTGCCACAGATACACAGGGAAAGATTGAGGAACGATGGTACTTGGAAAGTGAAAAGATAAATTGCCCAGGCCAAAAGCGGAGTGTGCCCTTGTCCACAGTGGTAACAATTCAGAATATTTAAGAACTGTTTAGAGCAGGCACGGACCAATCAGCACAGTTGTCAGATACAATGCTGAAGCAGTCCTGAGGCCAACTGTGGTCCATGTGTTACCCACTTTAGTGGCTGCAATCCTGAGGCCTCATGGGTCCTCGGAAACGGGCCAGGGAGGTAAAGTCAGACACTCAAGAACATAAATATTTAACAACTGGTATGGCTGTCCCAGTGTGTACTCATTACAGTTCCATTATTATGGAAACAAGCCGTTGGTTCGGAAGACCCACTTAATAGGGCAAGCAGATTGCTTCAGGCTCAAAAGAACTTAAATTTTCTGGGGGGAATTCTTTCCTATGACAACAGTAAGCATGAATCTAGACATTCATTCATTCACTGAAAATACATTTATAAAGCACGACTATCCATGCCAGGTGCTGTGTTCAGCCGTGTCATGGGCTGGTGGTGGAGGTGAGATAGGAAGTTAAAGGATGAATCAGAGCCCAGAGATTATAAGAATGACTAACGTTTTAGACCCCTCACTTCACTTTTATTACTTAGCTCCATTTCTGCCACTACAAGTTAGCTCTGCGTGCTTTTGTGTATAATGCTGACTAATGAATTCTAGAATCTATCCTTTAAAATGCAAGTCTTCATAACTGAGAAAAAAGAAGTCCCTAAAAGAGATGAGATACCTCTTCCCTCAGCAGCTATTGAGAGAAACCTTCCTGTGGTATAAAATTAGTGCAAAATGCTCATTTGTTAAGGTATTGACACTGAAAGCATTCATAAGGATACCAAGTTTGTCTTCCTGTGCAAAATCAAGACCTCCGTGTCTATCCATTCCTAACTTACATTCCCCACAGGTAGAGTTTGAACAAAGGGGGTCTCTAAAAACTCCTATGACTATAAAACTATTTCTAGGGGGGCGCCTGGGTGGCTCAGATGGTTAAGCGTCTGCCTTCGGCTCAGGTCATGATCCCTGGGTCCTGGGATCGAGCCCCACATCGGGCTCCTGGCTCAGCGGGGAGCCTGCTTCTCCCTCTCCCTCTGCCTCTCTCCCTGCTCATGCTTTCTTTCTCTCTCTCTCTCTCTGTATCTCTGTGTCTCAAATGAATAAATAAAATCTTTAAAAAAAAATTATTTCTAGGGCCTACAAAAAAATAACTTGTAATTCTGATTATCTTCTTGATTATTTGTAACCCTGGAAATACTGATAGAACTATCATCTCTGAATACAAAATTGAATAAATATGACTGGAACAAATACTGAATACTAAACAGTATTCATATTTATAAGAGTGCTTTATCACATAATCAGAGGACCCACTGGCACTTTCCTCCTGCATGATGAGAGAAAGGCCTTTGGCTCTGTTAGATTTCTTATTTTAACAACAACAAAATATGAGAGTCTTACCCTATTTAAATGAACACATGGTAAAGTGTCTCAGTTGACTTAAGGATCTGAGAGCCAAAGGCCAAGACCCTGGGGTTTCTGGCCTAAATAAAAGTGGCAAAGAGTAGATAACCACCTCCTTTGGGATTCAAGAGAGAGACTGCCTGCCTCTATAAACTGCTCCCCAAAACCAGCTCGGAATTAGACAATGGGAAGAGCTGTTTTGCTATGAAAGAGTCCATAGGACCATCATAAACAGTAAGAAAAGCACATATCTCTATAGGCTTCATGGCTATTTCATTGTTGTGTTAGGCCCAAAGGTCTTTTTCTCTTTTAAAAAATTGTGATATAGCTCATATAGTACCATAAAATTCACCTTTTTAATGCATACGATTTCATGGTTCCCCCCCCCCGGAACATTTTTATCACTGTCAAAAAGAAACCCCACCCCTATTATCCATCACTCTCCATTTCTCCCTCTTCCTAGCCCCTGGCAACCACTCATCTCCCTACTTTCACTCTAAGTTTACCTACTCTGGACATTTCATGTAAGTGGATTCACACAATATGTGGTTTTTTGTGTCTGCTTCTTTCGCTCTGCATAATTATTTCAAAGTTCATACATATTACAGCATGATTCAATCAGCATTTCCTTTCTATGGCTGAGTAATATTCCATTGTATGGCTATACCACATTTTGTTTATCCATTCATCAGCTGATGGACATGTGGGTTGTTTCCACTTTTTGGATGTCATGAATAATACTGCTACAAACATTTATGTGTAACTTTTTATATGAAACGAATGTTTTCAAATCTCTTGTGCATACACATAGAAGTAGCATTTCTGGGTCATATGGTAGGTAACTCTATGTTTAACCTTTTGAGGACCTACCAGACAGTTTACATTCCCACAAGCAATGTCTGAGGGTTCCAATTTCCTCACATCCTCACCAACAGTTGTTATTGTCCATCTTTCTAATTAGAGCCACTCTAGTGGGTATATCACTACGGTTTTGATTTGCATTTCCCTAATGACTAATGATGTTGTACATGTCTTCATGTGCTTAATAACCATTTATGTATCTTCTGTGAAGATATGTCTGTTCAAATCCTTTGCCCATTTTTCAATTGGGTTGTCTTTTTACAAAGGTTGAGTTGTAAGAGTTGTTTCTATATTCTGGATACTAGAATATCATCAGATACATGATGTGTAGATATTTCCCCCCATTCTGTGGGTTGTCTTTTCACCTTCTTGATAGTGGCCTTTGAAGCACAAAAGTTCTTAATTTTGATGATGTCCAGTTTATTTATTTTCTCTAGGTGTTTGTGCTTTTGGCATTATATCTAAGAAACCACTGCCTGATGTAAGGTCATGAAAATTTACATCTATATTTTCTCCTAAGAGTTTTATAGTTTCAGGATTTACATTTAGTCCCTTGATCAATTTTGAGTTAATTTTTGTATAGGATGTGAGGTGAGGATCCAATTTCCTTCTTTTCCTCATGGATATCCAGTTGTCACACGGCCCAAAGAGCTTAAGCAGGTTTTTGCTCCCACAAAGAGAAAACACATTTCATCACTTTTGGTATTTAATTTTTTTACTGTCAGCACTCAAGCTACAGGAGGAGTTCAGGGACCGGCTTCTGGGAAAATCTATAGAAGTCCGAGGGAGTTTCCATGAATTTCCTCCTTGTGCAGACAGGGTCCTAGTGGCAGCAGGGTACATGCCGCCATACTGTTTGTAAACCGAGAGATGGCCTATAGCCTGCCAAAGTTACTTTTCCGCAGGAAATGGAAGCTCCTCTTGGAGAAGGATCCGATATGCAGAAGACCCTGGGACACCTGCATGCACATGTTCTGAAGATGTTCTCTGAGTCTCCGTCCACGTGTAAGAAGCATACACAGGAACAAGATGGGTGTGCTGGGGCGCCTGGGTGGCTCAGTTCGTCAAGCGACTGCTTTCGGCTCAGGTCATGATCCTGGAGTCCCAGGATCGAGTCCCGCATCGGGCTCCCTGCTCGGCGGGGAGTCTGCTTCTCCCTCTGACCCTCCCCCCTCTCATGTGCTCTCTCTCTCTCTCTCTCATTCTCTCTCACAAATAAATAAATAAAATCTTTAAATAAATAAATAAATAAATAAAAAATAAATGTGTGGGGCGCCTGGGTGGCTCAGTTGGTTAAGCGACTGCCTTCGGCTCAGGTCATGATCCTGGAGTCCCGGGATCGAGTCCCTCATCGGGCTCCCTGCTCGGCAGGGAGTCTGCTTCTCCCTCTGACCCTCCCCCCTCTCATGTGCTCTCTCTCTCTCATTCTGTCTCAAATAAATAAATAAAATCTTTAAAAAAAAAAAAAAGATGGGTGTGCTAACAATGAATCATGGAACACTACATCAAAAACCTAATGATGTACTGTATGGTGGTAACATAATGAAAAAAAAAAAAGACGGGTGTGCTAAGTTGTATGTGTCTGTCAAGCTTGTCAGAGACATTTCCCAGGAAAATTTCTAGGATGCTTTCAGGTTTTCCCAGTTTCAAACCAGATCTTTTAATCATGCAGAGTAGTGTAGAAAGTACATTTTGAACTTTTTGGATATCAAGCTCCTTAAGAAGAGAATTTAACAGTGCTCCCTGACACATGGAAAAATTAATTTGCCTTAACTACTAGACTCTGGGACTCCCCTAACTCAACTATGTGTTCCTTGAGTTTACATTTTTTTTCATTTGTTTTCCTGGCATGTAGGGGTAGGTCATCAATAAATGTTGACTAAATGAACAAATCAACCACCTAGCAAAGCATTTTTGTAAATTTGGGGCCACAGATAAAAGAGGTCAGCTCCTGCCAAGCTCTGTGCAGCAAGAATACATGTAATGCTAAGATGTATCCATCTTCTAATCCTCAGCTTGCTGCCCTATGGAGTTCTGGTCTTCTGTGAAATAACGGATATGGTCCATTTGTGCTTCTGGAGGCAGAAAAGAGCTGACGCCCATCCTGTAAGCCCCAGGAAGTCTTCCCTTTACTGCATGATCTGAAAGAATCTGCCAACCTCCGTTCTTAGCAGGTTCTGACGTGCTTTTATGAAGTTAATAGGTGCCTCTCCTTAAAGCCAGTTCGGAGCACTTTCCATGTCTTCTTTCTCAAATTACTCCCCAAATAAAAAGATATATCCCTGAGAAGGTGAAGCAATATGTCAGCTTATTAGTTTGCCCCAAAACTTCACAAGAGCCTCAGGAAAGCTTCTGCCTCAAACCCCAACTCCCACCCCTCACTGCAGTTTTATCCATTATATCTTGCTCTGTCCTGAGCAGATCATAGGAGTGCTGCCCTTGAAACAATGCTCAAACACCTCTCTTAGAGCACAAAGGTAGAATGAGTCTCCCTTTATGGGGCTGCTTCTCACAGGTCTTAATTACAATCCTCTTACATTCACGGACCAGTCTCAAGAGGTTTTTTTCTCTTCACATACTGCCTATCTAGAAGGTTTAAGATGATCAGTCACTGCCAAGTCACTGGAGAAGGAGGAAGAAGGGGGCTTAACTTCTAATTCTTCTCCTAGCTCCCTCCAAGAAGCTGGCCTGTGAGAGGCCACTGACTACTCACCTGGAGCTTGTCCCGCTGCCTCGTGTGGGACATGAGGAGGTCTTCAGTGGACAGCATGCCTCTGGGTAGCTCTGTTGTGGCTAGGCAGACCCCAAACATCTGGAGCATCTGGGCAGTGGTCTTCAATGTCATGGCAAAGTTTTCAATGGCCTGGAAGGTCAGACAATCATAACAATGAGGAGAGCTTAACATTCACCAATATGTTCTCTGAATAGAAGGATAGTAGAAAGAGCTACCATTCCCTGAGTACCTGCAATGGGCCATGCATTCTACCTGGTGCTATACCTTTGTCTATCATCTCAACAATCCAGAGTGGAAGGTATTTTATCTCTATTTTACAGTAGAGGGAACTGAACCTCCAACAGGTCAAGTGAATTGCCCAAGAACATATTACTTGGGCAGAAAGGAAGGAAAGAAAGCAGGATTCAACCAATGTCACCAAGTTTGGGAAACAAGTTTGACCCCAAGGGAGAAGATGGACATAGTGCTTAGGTCACTAGTAACTTTTCTGATAGTTACTTTTGTCACATGTGATGAGAAGCTGGGGACCTCTGCCCCTCACTCTTTTGTAGAAATTTACCTTCCACTAAGGACTCTACTCTGCCATTAAATGAATACCTACTAACTGATGAGTAACTTCACAGCTAATATCCCAGATGAGATATATGCATTTAGCAGAGTGCATTTTAGCAGTAAACATATGTCCTAACCTAGAAAAAGTGATGCTTATCATCAGTAGATATAGTTAAAGGCAAGTGGCTTTTCAGAATCTCATAAAGCATTCTAGTCAGCTAGACTGGCTCTACCTTGCCCATTTCCCTCTGCTCCTGAGACAATTTTGTCCTCAAAGGGTGACTACAATTCATCTCCATTCCACCAGCAAATGGTACTCTGCCTATCACAGAGTAGGTGGCCCATAAACAGCTGCTAGACAGATAATAGGTAGTGACAAAGAGGCCTAACCTAACTTTCATTTGGGAAAAAATTACCTCTGCTCTTACATAATCAGAGAACATTTCTGAAAACCCAAATGCACACCCTAAAGAATGGGCCAGATGTGGCGCAGCCCTTCTCTGTAATAGGGGCCAGAGCTGAGGCTGGCGTGATAGAGGCTTCCAGAGCATGGCATACCTCCCAAACTGTCCGAACCCAAAGGCATTCTCCATCAATCATTTTTTTAAGTATACCCTACAGTCAATGTGGGGCTCGAACTCCAACCCTGAGATCCAGAGTCACACGCCCTACCGACTGGACCAGCCAGGCACCTACACCATCAAACCTCTTCATACTTGAAGTACTGCTGTAGGTGGAATCTCCCCTATTAGCCCAAGTATTTATATAGCTGCTGTCCTGAACATCATAGTACTTTTGGCTCGGAAAGTCAGACAAACACTAACTTTTATGAAAATCTTTCTTTCAAGCACATCAAAATGTATTTACTTTTATATAATCTAATATCTGTATAAGACACTCTTTCAACTTCATTTACCAATAATAGCCTCTAATGAATAACATAAAAATCCAATTTATCAGAGGATTTATAATAAGAAAATATGAGATTAAGTACCTTGCTTAATATGCCCTACTTCTTGTAATGCATCTCAATTAGGTTACTACTACCACCACATTCTATAGATGAGGAAACTGAAGCATATTAAGGTTAAGTAATTTCCCCCAAAGTCATATAAAAAAACAAGTGGCAGAACTGGGATTAAACCCAGGGCCAGCACTCTTAAGCACTATGCTATACCACCTCTTGGCAATAAAAACTAGATTGAATAAAACTAGATTTAAAATTAGATCAACGAAAGATCTTGGCTTGAGAGTTTAAGACTTGAATTACAGTCCAGACTCTGCTCTCTAACTGTGTGATCTTGAATAAGCTAGGTATTGCTCTGAGTCCTAGTGTCTTCATTTGAAAAATGGGAATAATGGTTGCTCTGTTTTTGCAGGGTGTTTTGCTCTGTGATTCATTTGCTATCAAAGGAATAGCAAATGTGAAAGGACTTGGGCACAGCAGAGTACCTTACAAGTGTAATAATAATAACAGCAACAACTCTGAGAGTCAGGTGCGAGGCTTGCAGATGTCAACCTGGAGAGAGACGAAAGCCAGGGGTTTCCTATGGAGAGTCCTATTAACAAAATTAACTTGATTCCAGGTATCTGACTAGCAAACAGTCACCTTGGAAATGGTACACAGGACCTGATGCTGACAGGGTGATGAGAAAGAGCTTGTCCTTAGTCTTGGCTCTGTCACTACTCAACTGTATAACCTTGGATAAATCACTTCTTTACTTTGAAGGTCAGTTTCCTTATCTGTAAAATAAGGTAATTGAAATAAATGATCTTTAAGGTTCTTTTCAGTTCTAATGAGTCTCAAAGATCTGACATCCAGGAAGTACACTGTTACCCAAAAACTGATTTATATATATTACATATACATGATATGTATATGTATTATATTATTATAGTTCTAATTATATATATGTGTATATAAAATATATACATAAAACATACAAAAGGCATATAAAGAATATGTCTGATGTTTCAATACTAGTTGTATTTTTTAAAGTTCACTATAATATGATTAACACATGTACAAATACAAACCATGGATACAAACTAGGCCTGGGGTGGGAAGGTGTGTGCACATGTTTGCTCAGGCCATATCTTTAAAAAATCTATGTTCATGGTTTCTGTCTTCTTCACCTCTCTAAGTTCTCAGAGAACTATTCTTATCTTTGATGTCAAGGTACACTCGGGTTTTTTCTTTATTCATTTGGGGCAAATTTGTGTTATTTCAAAAAAGATCTGAGGCAACTTGAAAAACATTAATAACATAATAAAACAAAGGATTGGTAGAGAAGTCAGAGCAAAAGGGAGAGCTAGCTAGGCCAAATAAGGCTGGCAGGACAGTAAATTCTTCTGATTATTAAAGTAACATAATAAAATCCTAGGAAGTGAAGAAATAAAGCCTGGAAGCACTCCAGTTCCATTTTTCATATGGTTTAATGAAATTGCAACACAGGACAACCCTGACCACACTTATTTGTGTGTGATATTCTACATAAGCTTCCCTCCATATCTTTTCTATTTAGACCTAGTGGGAATAATATGTTTGTGAAGAACTTCACCATTCCTTTTTTCATTCTCAATAGTTCTCTTGGAGTCACTGTTACTGTGGTAAAACTGATGAGAAGTTTAAAGGGTTCATGCCAAGGTTGTGGGTCTTCTGCTAGGTTTTGGGAAGGGTCATGTCTTCCTTAGAATTACATAGCATACAAAGAAGTGATAGAAGGATTAGAAATAAATGCACTTTGAAATAAATGCACTTTTGCTAGAAATCTATTTTTGTTTAGTTCTTAAATTTCCTTTTTTTAAAAAAAATCACAAAGCTTTACACTCTAAAAGAGAGTAAATTCTCCTAATCAAATGTCCTTCAGGTGTTTATTGGTAAATGTTGGGCAACATGTTTCCAAAGTTACCTGATACAGAGAGAAGGGGGCTGACACCACAAGTTGTCCCTGGGGTGGTGAGGGAGCTTCTCACTCAGCTCAGAAAACCTAGTCATTTTGAGGGTCTGGGGGCTTTAAGAGTGGAGAAAGGAGAATGGCAACTTTATACAGAAACACTTATTATTTGAGTTTCAATCCCACTTTTTCCTCCATATTACTGACCCTTCTGGTTTAGCATAATAACCATTACTATGAGTGAGTCAAGTAAAATACTAATATGTCAGGTGCTTTCACACACATTACATCACTTTATCTCACATCAAACTCTCAGGCAGCTTCTGTTAGTCTGAGGTTTCTCATCATCGGCACTATTGACATTTGGGCCAGACAATTCTTTGTTGGGGGGGGCTGTCTTGTGCATAAGATGCTTAGCAGCACCCCTGGGTCCTACCTACTAGATGCCAATAACTCGCCTCCTCCCAAATCATGACTACAAAAAAATGTCTTTCTAAAATTGTCCCCAGCTGAAAACCACTGTTAGTTCCATTTTAACAGGGGAGAAAACAAGCTGAAAGAGGTTTAATAACTGACCTAAGGTCAGACAATAAGAATGGTGACAATATGTAAATGCAGCTCCTTCTGACTCGGTGGGTTTTTATCTTTCTGTACATTAGAATCATCTGGGAAGTTGCGTGGAATGCTAATGTCTGAGACCCAACCCTGATCAAGCAAATTAATTTCTCTGAGGTAGAGCAGGGTGCTGGTATGTTGAAAACTCCCCAGGTGCATTCTAAATCAAGTCTCCCCAAAACCGCATGCCAGATGATGAGGTGAGGCAAAGGTAGATATGAGGACAAGTCACAGCCTCTTCCCTTCCGCCCCATTTCTCCCCTACCTGTGGCTTAGAAAATCCAACCATCCCAATGTTAGGTGGTCGTGGGCAATGACCGCCCAACAGTTGATCTTTAACTGCCCTGTCTTCTGGAAAACAAGGAGAGACAACATAAAGGGCATGTAAATTGGTACTCACAGTTCGATGATTTATCCATTGATTATGGCGGTATTCCAAAGTTCCCCCTAAGTCCTCTGTCAGTTGGCTTTTGTCAATGTAGCCATGAAGGTCAGACACAGAGTTTAACATAATGATCTGTAGGGGAAAAAAATCAATATATTCCTCACAGATAATTAAAGAGTAGCTCATCTAGGTTCTATTATTTAAGCAGCACTTGAACTTTGCCTGATCAGGAATTCATATACAAGGAGTTGCTACATCCAGCAGAGAAATGTTTTATATTCCCTTTACATTTTCCCCCTTTAAGCGAGGAATAACAAAGGTTGTACAGTCTATGACAAAAGAATGACTTGGTTTGGGGACTCCGTTCTAAGCTACCCAGAAGTCGGCTCTTACTTTAGGTGGATTTTTGTCAAAAGTTACCAGCTAAAGTATACTCTTTGGCCACCAAAATCAAGTGCTATATTGAGACCTAAAAATCTGCAATGAGAAGCCCAGTAAGGGGTAGGCTGGTGAATATCAAAATAAAATTAGAATATGGGCACATACTGAGGAGTGTGTATTAAAAAGATTTACTACACTGATGCCTCCCATGAGGAATGTTGATATGCCCCCAATTTATCCTGCATGGAGGAGATTTGGAGGTAATAGGGAGTGGATTTTTTTGAATTAACAATCTGGTTCATTAACAAACCCATCCTGGAGCGCCTGGGTGGCTCAGATAGTTAAGCGTCTGCCTTCGGCTCAGGTCACGATCCCAGAGTCCTGGGATCGAGCCCCACATGCTGAGCATGGAGCCTGCTTCTCCCTCTCCCTCTCTCTCCCTCTGCTCACGCTCTCTCTCTCTCTCTCTGTATCTCTGTGTCTCAAATGAATTAAAAAAAAAAAAAAAACCCATGCTGATGAGCGAATGCCCACACACCTAGAGGGAGTAGACACATTTCAAATTGTCCATTTCTGCTCCTCTGCAGTGGCTCTGACCAGGTCGTGGTCCTAGCTCTCTGTTCCAGGGATTATATCACACCCCCTACTCACTCCTAAAGAGAAACAAAGACCCCTCACTCTTACTTCTGAAACATGTCCCCCTGTAAGCCTTTAACTTAGTGACTTTATATTTCTTCACTCCTTGTTGATTATTTTGAAAACTGACTCTCGGTCAGAGGACATAAGAACACAGGCTTTCTGGGGTGCCTGGCTGGTTCAGTTGGTGAAGCATGCGACTCTTGACTCTGGGTTGTGAGCCTCAGCCCCATGTTGGGTATAGAGATTACTTAAAAATAAAATCTTAAAAAAAAAGAATAGGAGCTTTCTTCTATTATTATATAGTATTAGTCAAGTGATAAACCCACTTTGGAATAGAAAGAACCTAAGTTAGGGCCCAAAGTCTATAGGTGAAAACAAAATTGATGTACTCATTCAACAAATAATGTATTGAATTTCTAATAAATGCCAGGGTCTGAGGGATAGCACAACAGTCCCTGCTTCAAGGAACTCAGGTTTAATGGGATTTGGTTACTGCATATCACTGTTAACCTTATCAGGTCCCTGACTTTCTCCTTCACTTCTGAAAAGGAGTTTGGGAATTTTTTTTATTAATTCATTAATTACATTTTTTTAAGTAAGCTACACCCAGTGTGGGCCCCAAACCCACACCCTCAGATCAAGAGTCACATGCTCCACCAACTGAGCCAGCCAGGCACACCAGAAGTTTGGGAATTTTAAAAATTACATTTATAATATGAGAAAAAGTAGAAAGAAACCAAACCTGAATCCATTTTTGCCTTTCCCTCCTAAAAATTTTAAACCACTTTGGGAGTTTCAAAAAGATGTTTAGTCTTTCTAAAATTAGAAATTAAAGGACACAAAACAAGAAACTGCCAATATATTTTGCTTCTTGAAATATTAATTGCTATGGTAACATTTGGAGTTTTTTTGTTTTTTTTTTTTTAATACCAATGTGGAACATCTTATTAGGCAGAAGTAACTTTGCCACACAGCCCGGAGTTTTAAAAAACATATCCTGGGGGGCCTGGGGGGCTCAGTCGGTTAAGCATCTGCCTTCGGCTCAGGTCATGATCCCAGGTGAGCCCCGCGTCGGGCTCCCTGCTCAGCAGAAAGTCTGTTTCCCCCTCTCCCTCTGCTGCTCCCCCTGCTTGTGCTCTCTCTCTCTGTCAAATAAATAAACAAAATCTTTAAAAAAATGAAATTAAATTAAAAAATAAATTAAAAAAATAAAATAAAAAACATCCTGCCAGGCTGCACATCTTCTGTTCCACCTAACTTCTGTTCCATGCTTGCTGGGACTCTGCCCACTCATCTTTAGCTGTAGAGGATTAAGAGAAATTTTAAAGTGGAAGCTAAAAATGAAAATTAGAAATAAAAGGAAGATATTAGAGGATTTAGTACTGTTAAATATTGATCAAAGCAATCCTAATTAAAATCCCAGCAGACATTCTGTAGAAAGTCTCTCTCTGTAGAAAGTCTCAAGCTAACTCCAAAATCTATACAGAAATGCAAAATAGATAGAATAGGCAAAACAATTTTGAAATGAATGAAGTTTCAAGACTTATAAACTAAAAAGATCAAGAGTTTGGTAATGGCAAAGGACAGCCAAATAGATCAACGGAACAGAGTAGAGAGTCCTGAAATAGACTCACACAAATATGGTCAAATGATTTTTTTAACTCTTTATTTTAAAGTAATTAAAGTAATTATAGTAATTTTAAATAATTACATAAGTACAGATTCACAGGAAGTTGCAAAGATAGTACAGAGAGGTCCCATGTACCCTTCACTCAGTCCCTGCCCTCGATGGTTGCATCTTACATAATTATAGTACAAAATCAAAGGCAGGAAGTTGATATTGATGTAATGTGTATGTTTAGTTCTATATTATTTTCTCACATCTGTAGATTTGTGTAACCACCAGCACAATCAAGATGCAGAACTGTTTCATCACTGCAAAAGTCTCTGTTATGCTATCCTTTTTTTTTTTTTTAAAGATTTTATTTATTTATTTGACAGAGAAAGACACAGCGAGAGAGGGAACACAAACGGGGAGTGGGAGAGGGAGAAGCAGACTCCCTGCCGAGCAGGGAGCCTGATGCGGGACTCGATCCAGGGACTCCAGGATCATGACCTGAGCCGAAGGCAGTCGCTTAACCAACTGAGCCACCCAGGCGCCCATATCCTTTTTTTTTTTTTTTAAGATTTATCTATTTATCTGAGAGAGAGAGACAGAGAGACAGAGAGAGCACAAGTAGGGGGAGAGCCAGAGGGAGAGGGAGAAGCAGACTCCCCGCCAAGCTGTAAGCCCAACACAGGGCTCGATCCCAGGACCCAGAAATCACGACCTGAGCCAAAGGCAGATGCCCAACCATCTGAGCCACCCAGGCACCCCACCCTTGTGCTATCCTTTACAGGCAAACCCCACCCCCCAATCATCCCTGAACCCTGGCAAACACGAACCTGACTTTTGACAGAGGTGCGAGAAGTCAATTCCATGGAGAAATAATTCCAACAAATGGTGCTAAAACAACCAGACATCCATATGCAAAAAAAGGAACCTTAGTTTACATCTAATACAAAAATTAACTCAAAATGCATCAGAGATCTAAATGTAAAACATAAAACTTGGAGAAAAAAAACATAAAGGAAAAATCAGGAGAAAATCTTTGGGTTAGGCAAAGAGTTCTGAGATATAACACCAAAATACAACACATAGAAGAAGAATTGATAAACTGGACTTCATCCAAATTAAAAACACTTGCTCTGCAAAAGACATGGTTAAGAGGATGAAAGACAACCCACAAACTAGGAGAAAATATTTGCAAATCATATCTGACATTAGATTCTTATCTACTCTCAAAACTCAACAGTAAAAAAACATAATTAAAAATGGGCAAAGAGGACTTCTAAAAAAATGGTGGAGGAGGAGGACCTCGGCCCACAGACACACCTAGATAACAGCCACATCAGTGCAGCTAACTCAGAAAACCCAAAGGCTGGCAGAAGAGACTTTCCACAGTTAATAGAGAGGAGGCCACACAGAAAGAGGTAGACGGGGCAGAGATGCAGTTGGGAACCAAACTCCCAGGGAGACTTAACCACAAACAGCAGGGACACCACAAGCACAGAGAAGGGTGAAGAGCAGACCCCACTCCAGGAATGCGGGGCACAGGGAACCTGCAGTGGGAAGACAAGTCCCATAACATTTGGCTTTGAAAAACAGTGGAGCTTAACTTTGTGACTTTTTACAATCAGGAGGGCTTAACTCCAGGTATTTTAAAAATCAGCAGGCTTAGCTCTGGGAGAGACAGAGGGCGATAGGAAACTGAGTTCCCATCCTTAAAGAGCTAACACAACAAACAACCCAACCAAGGTACGGTACAGGAGCAGCAATCTGAAAGTGCCAAGGGTATATGGGAAGACTTATTTACTAATCTCAGAACCTGCACTGGAGGGGCAGGTTCTTCAGGTGACTTCTCCTAGAACAAAGCCCCAGCAGGTGCCATCGCCCCCAACCTCACCCCAGCCTAGATAGCCAGACAGCTGTGGAAACCAGCTCAAACACTCTCCCATAACTTGCTAACACCACACACCCTACTTCTGCATTTTCCTGCTGATCCACCTCATCCACCCCACCCTACTCCACAGGCATCTCTCCAAAGTGGCTCCTGCCAAGACACATCCTGCAAGCAACCCCCAGTAGGGTCCAGTGCCACTCCAAAGTGACTCCTCCCCTGGGGAAAGAGGAAGATAACCACACACATCAGTGTGACTATAGTCCCAGCAGATGGGACTGGGGCAGACATCTGGTCTAACTGCCAGCCCCACCCACCAACAAGGCTCTCAGGGGGCAGCAAGGGAGAATGCCCTGAAGTTTAGTACCACTGCTGCGCTGGCAGATGGGCTGAGGGCAAGCAGCTGGTCTGACTGCTGACATTGTCCAACTACAAGCCCACAGTGGCCCCAGACCAGCCCTTTAACAGCATGGGGAACAAATTGCCTGGTGCACCCACAACAGGCAAAGTCAGCCATTGCAGCCAACTGGACTGAAAGCAAATGAGGCTCAGCCACAACAGTGGGACACATACAACCCACAAAGGAGACACCCCTAAAGCACCTGGTTCAGATCAATCCAACAAGAGAATATAGCAATTGTAAATGTTTATGCACCCAACATGGAAGCACCTAAACATATAAAGTAACTATTAGCAAGACATGAAGGTAGAAATCAATAGTAATACAGTAATAGTAGAGATATTCACACCCCACTTACATCAATGGATAAGTCATCCAACAGAAAATCGACAAGGAAACAGTGGCTTTGAATGACACATTGGACTAGATGGATCTAACAGATATATTCAGATTGTTCCATCCTAAAACAGCAGAATACATTCTTTTCAAATGCATATGGGACATTCTCCAGAATAGGTCACATGTTAGCCACAAAACAAGTCTCAATAAATTCAAAAAGACTGAAATCATATCATGCTTCTTTTCTGACCATAATGTATGAAACTAGAAATCAACCACAAGAAAAAAATTGGAAAGAACACAAATACATGTGTAAGAACATAAATAACATGCTACTGAACAATGAATGGGTCAACCAAGAAACCAAAGAAGAAATCAAAAAATACACATGGAGACAAATGAAAATGAAAACACAATAGTCCAGATTTTGGGGATGCAGTACAAGCTGTTCCAAGAGAGAAGATTATAACAATACAGGCCTACCTCAAGAAGCAAGAAAAGTCTCAAACAAACCTAACCTTACACTAAAGGAGCTAGAAAAAGAACAAAGCCCAGAGACAGTAGAAGAAAGGAAATAATGCCTAGAGTGAAAGAAATGAAACGGAGACAGCTTTGTAATATAGCTTGAAGTCTGGATTTGTGATGCCACCAGCTTTGTTTTCTTTTTCAACATTCCTTTGGCTAGTCAGGGTCTTTTTCTGGTTCCATACAAATTTTAGGATTATTTGTTCCAGCTCTGTGAAAAATGTTGATGATATTTTGATAGGGGTTGCACTGAATGTGTAGATTGCTCAGGGTAGCACTGACATTTTAACAATATCTGTTCTTCCAGTCCATGAGCATGAAATGTTTTTCCATTTCTTTGTGTCTTCCTCAATTTCCTTCGTAAGTGTTCTATAGTTTTCAGAGTACAGATCCTTTACCTGTTTGGTTAGGTTTATTCCTAAGTATCATATGATTCTTGGTGCAATTGTAATGCAATCGATTCCTTAATTTCTCTTTCTTCTGTCTCATTGTTAGTGTATAGAGATGCCACCGATTTTTGTGCATTGATTTTATATCCTGTCATTTTGCTGAATTCCTGTATGAGATCTAGCTATTTGCGGGTGGAGTCTTTTGGGTTTTCCACATAGAGTATCATGTCATCTGCAAAGAGTGAGTTTGACTTCTTCTTTGCCAATTTGGATGCCTTTTATTTCTTTTTGTTGTCTGAGGGCTGAGGCTAGGACTTCTAGTACTATGTTCAAGCTCTATTACAAAGTTGTAATCATCAAGACAGTATGGTACTGGCACAAAGACAGATACACAGATCAATGGAACAGAACAGAGAAGCCAGAAATGGACCCTCAACTCTATGTCAACTAATCTTCAACAAAGCAGGAAAGAATATCCAACAGAAAAGAGACAGTCTGTCCAACAAATGGTGTTGGGAGAATTGGACAGCCACATGCAGAAGAATGAAACTGGACCACTTTCTTACACCATATACAAAAATAACCTCAAATGGATGAAAGACCTAAATGTGAAACAGGAATCCAACAAAATCCTAGAGGAGAAAACAGGCAGAAACCTCTTTGACCTCAGCTGTAACAACTTCTTACCAGACACATTGCAGGAGGCAAGGGAAACAAAGGCAAAAGTGAACAACACAAGAAACAGGTGTTGGCAAGGATGTGGGAATGCAAACTTGTTAAGCGTCTGTCTTCAGCTCAGGTCATGATCCCAGGATTCTGGGATTGAGTCCCGCATCGGGCTCCCTGCTCAGCAGAGAGCCTGGTTCTCCCTATCCCTCTGCCTGCCGCTCTGCCTACTTGTGCTCTCTTTCTGTCAAATAAATAAATTTTTTTTTAAATCTTAAAAAAAAAAAAAAGAAACCCTTAAAAGCAACCAGTGAAAAAAAAGACACATTACCTCCAGAAGATTAACATTAAAAAAAAAAGTCTGGGGGTATGGGTGAGAGGAATACTATTTGCAATTTAGCTACACTCTTTCTGTTTGCATTTATTATCACATACACCTTATCTGTTCAAAACAAATGAAAAACCTCGCTTTAATTGAAATTGCTCTGAGAAAATATTTCATCCATCTCAATGAAAACTGACGATCTCAGATAAGAGATTTTTCTATTTCTTTTCCCACTCTTATTTTCCCTCTCACCCATACCCCCAGACCTCCAGTTCTATATCTGGGAGGCAACCACTTCAACCAGTTTCTTGAGTCTTACACAGCCTTCCCAAGGTGAGCTATCATACACAATCACATACATTTTATTCAAATGGGAGTATACTATCCATACTATTTTCCCTTTGCTTTTATTCCTACTTAAAAATACATCTTAGATGACCTAAATTTTTTTTTGCCACCTACTGTGTAATTTTCTTTTTATTAAAAGTATCTTGCATTTATGATGGATGCTTTCTGGGTTTTGCAAGACATTTTAACGGTAAAGGTTAAATTACTTTTTTACATGAAAGTAGTATAAAGTTTCCCACATAAGGGGTCACTGATGATGACCTAAAATTTAAAGTACCAGTGTGAACTCTTCGATTTCTAGAATAAATAAATATATTTATAGAGAGAGAGACATACATACATGTCTAATGATAACAGACAAATAAATAAGGGAGAATGGAAAGTTCTACCTTGCAGTAGAATCCCAACTTCTGATTAGTACATGTTCAGAGAGTATTATAGTTGGGAAATCATTATTTTGCATTCAATTTAATAAAGATCATTCCAGGCAAGAATTATCAATAGATATTAAATATAGAGAGGAATCTTTTGAGGAGCAGGATAATTGTATGATCCTAAAGTGTTTCTCCAAAGATTCTGTATTAGTTGCAATGGAAACATAATACATTTGAGAAACTGGACAACACCTCAACCAGGGAATCAAAATTAACGTTACCAATGGGAGGGCAGATGAATACTATGTTCTCCACATGTGATACCCTGAGAAGGACATGACATCACTTAAGCAGTATTCCAGCTAGGAATGCATTACCTGAATCGAATCCTGAGAAATCATCACTGAGCCCCAAATAAGGTAGTTGTTTTGTTTTTTTTTAAGGGATTGTATTCTTCAAAAATGCTAATGTCATAAAAGACAAAGAAAGATTGTGGAAATGTTTCAGATTAAAGGAAACTGAAGAGACATAATGACTATATGTACCGTCTGATCGTAAACTAGATCCTCTATATACAAATACACATATACATATTCCATATATGTATAATACATATATATATCTTTATATGCAAATGTATCTATATATACTACAAATAGAGAAATATACATATTTATATATGTATAATATTAGAGAGAGAAAGAGAGAGATGTATACATCTATAGAGAGAAGCAAATAATAAGTAAATAATAAAGCAAATGGGGATAAAATGTTAACAATAGATGAATGAATCTGGGTAAAGGGCAGAGAATGAATGTTCTTTGTACTAACCTTATTCCTGAAATTTTTCTGAGTTTGAAATTATTTCCAACTAAACAAAAAATATGTATTAGAAACTTTTCTATCACTATAGATTCATCTTACCTATTTTTTCCTTTTTTATGTTTTCTTCTTTTTCAATTGAGATGTAATTTACATCAATAAAATGCACAGATTTAAGGGTATAGTTCAATTAGTTCTGACAACTGTATACACACATGTAACACCATCCAATCAAGATATACATTTCCCTAGATAATTCCCTTGTGCCTCCTTCCAATCAACCTCCACTCCCCCTTACCCATAACAGCAGCCCTCACTGTGATTTTCTAGGTTAGTTTTGCCTCTTCTTAAATGTTATATAAAAACAATCATAGAACATATACTCTTTAATGTCTAATTTCTTTCTTTCAGGAGAATATTTGGAGATGTGTCTATGTTGTTATAATAATCAATACTTCACTCTTTTCTATTGCTTAATGTTATTCCACTATGTGAATATGCCACAATTTCTTTATCCCTTCACATGTTGAAGGACATTCTTGCTTGTACATGCCTTTTTGTGGACATGTGTTTTCATTTCTCTTGGTTGGGTCATAGGTTAGGTGTATGGTAACTGCCACCTGTTTTCACTGTGGTTGTATCATGTCTTATCATTTTTGATGGTTACAAAGTATTTAGTTGATTGTGTAGACCATTATTTATTTAACTACTCCCCTGTTGTTGGTCATTATGGTATTTCTAATCATGTATTCTTACAGTTTGGTAATTAATATCATTGTATATGCAGACTTAAGCACATGTGTGAGAATCTGTAGAATAACTTTTGTAGGAAGGTCAATGAGCGTATATAGTTTAATTTTTGATCAATGCTGCCAGTTAGTCCTTCATATCAGTCATTACCAACTTCATTCTAATCAGCAAAGTATGGACATGCCGGTTTTCCCCACATCTCTACCAGTTATCGGTAAAATATTTAATCTTGTCATTCTGTTTTCATTTATGAGTATCACATATTGGTTTTATTTTTACTTTACAGTTGCCTATATTTATCTTAGACCCTTATTTTCTTTTACCCATACTATTACAGTACCTCTCCCTCTTTCAATCACTTTCTACAGTCTAGGACACTCTTTAGATTATATAACTCCAGTACCACCTTCCCAAGTCACTCCCCAACTGAAAAACCTTCACTGGATCTCCACTGCCTACTGAATAAAATCCAGACCTCTTATTCTTACACTGAAAACCTATTCCATATTTTCTACTTTTTTTCTTCCAAACAATTATCCTACTTATAGTCCAACAAGAATGGGGCTTCCCTGTAGACCTCACATAAAGTATGTCCTTCCTGTGTCCATGTCTTTACACATGCTGTTCCCTCTATGCATAATGCCCTCTGCTCTCTGCCCATGGAGTCCTACCTTCTTTAGAAACTCAGCTCAAATGCCATCTTCTCCACAGGCCCTGACCAAATGCAGACAAGATGAAAAGTCACACTTACCGGCACTTTCATTTTAAATTCATCTCGATAATATTTAATGCCAATGTCAGTGAATGCCCTCTGGATAAAGCGAGATGGACGAAGGATGAATATGAGCTGCAAGTTTCCTGGAAATGCTACCTGGAAGGATCACAGAAAGTGTCAGGGCAAATGTCACATCCATTGGTCTCCTCTTGCCCAAGATCACAGACAGGAAAGTTTAAGTAGACACCATAGATGCCAAAGAACTAGAGTATCTATCACGGGATTTCAGAGCTGAAAGAGATAGTGTTTGAATAATCCAAACCCCTCCTTAAAAATCATAACAAATAAAAAAAAATATTTCTGATTATAAAAGTATTTCATACTCCTTACAGAAAAAATTGGAAATTAATAAAAGTATACATTAGAAAAAGAAAACCACCAAAACCACCCATGATCTTATAGTCATTTTTAATATTCCAATCTAATTACTTACAGGCTATTTTCTCTGCTGAAATATCTTTATCACGGCTAAATTCATACTGTAGAAATATTTTGTAACCTGCTTTTTCCCTTAAGATTATACCATGAGCTTTTATTTCTGTTATTTAAAAATTCTTTGGAAATACTATATTTCGTGGGTGTACAATTTACTTAACCAATCCTTTATTGCTAATGATTTAGGCTTTTTCATACTTTTATACTTATAAATAACACTGAAATAAACATCTTAATCCACATTTTGGAACACTTTCTTTGGATAGTTTCCCAAAAGAATTACTGAGTCAAAGACTTAGTATTTTAATGGTTCCTGATGCATATTATTGCCAAGTAGCTTTCAGGAAGCATTGCCTTCATCTTGAGGCAAGTTCCTGAGAAATGAGATAACTCAGATTCATATAACAACTTAATGGCACAACTGGGACCCCAAGTCTCCCATTGCTCATGGCTTTCTCCCCTTCTAGTGGTTCCCGAAAGCGACCTCCTAAGGGGCTTATTAAAAAGTAATCTGGTCTTTAGTCTGGAATATTCTGATTCACTAGAACTGGGATGAAGTTCACATACCTATTTTCGACAAGCACCTGAAGAGATTCTGTCTGATTAGAAGCCAGGTTTTGGGATCCCTGTGCTACAGTGTCTTTTACCCATAAAGTGATAATGTAATTCTTGAACAAATTAGGCTCAAGTATTATATTATTCAAGTATTGCCAATGGACCCTGGAAAACCAGAACTCTCTTGAGGCCAGTCCTCTAAAATATTCATGGACACTGTCAAGTGTCTAAAGCCTTAGGGCATCAACCACCATTGTATTTATCCCCAAAATAAATCCTATAGCCAAAACTAAGCTAAAGGAACAAAACAATCCATACACAAAAGAAAGGGAGTCTTCCTTTCCCCCAATGTTTGAAATGCAAGCTCATCATGGTAAGACAAATGGCTGAGACAATATTTGTATTTCTGGCTGAGGCTCTAGATCTGAAACTCCGTATATGTGCATGTTTGCATGCGTGACTACCTTTGGAAGTAGGCATAAATGAGGCTTGGATTGTCCCTCTTCCAACCCAGCCTCCACACGCACATTATCACCCTACCATATCCCATCCTCTTCAGCCAGTCCCAACTGCCCTAGGGAGCCTGTGCTTTGGTGGAAATGCTGGTAAGGTTGCCCTGAGGTATCTCTGCCTGCTCATGTGATTGAGTTCCCTGGCCTGAGGTCCTTGCAGAGAGAAAGGATACATCGACTTGCCGAAAGGCAACAAACAGGGATGAAAATCAGACTAATTAGATGGAAAAGGAAATTCATCCAAGGTTGTACAATCTCATACCAAAAGCAAGCATATATTATATTTTGTCTGGTTTTTCCAGTATCTTTCAATCTGTGAAAAACTAATTTGAATACTGAAGTGAAGATTGGCTTACGTTGGGTGACCCTCCCCCCCAAAGCAAACCCTAAAACAAGGATTTGGGTATAGAGTTTATTGAGGAGGTGATCCCAGGAAACACAGTGAAGGAATGGGGGAGAGTGAGAAAGTGATAACAAGAAAGGCAATGTATCAAGAAGGGGTACTTCTGTGGGCAAGAAGGGCTGGGACCTTGTAGAGACCTGTGTGGTACATGTCTCAGAATTGTCCCACTGAGGGGTGTGGAGGCTGGGGCAGTTATCCATCAACTCCCATAACTCAATAGTTGATCACTCCTAGGGCATGAACTTCCCAGCACTCCCTCTGCCCCTCTTCGGTGACCAGAGAGGTCAATAAGGGAGATTCAGGAAGCTTTTGACGGGCTCAGGAATTGTCTGCAGTGACCTGCAGGTGGCAGAGGGGATAACGGACATGACACAATAGCCTCTGCTACAAAGACCTTCCCAAAATTTGGCATAAAACAATTGCCTTTTCCCTGTGACTTGGATAGGAAATAGTTGTAATAACAGCACAAAAATGAATATTTACAGCTATTCGTGTCAATGATGCTTTTACGGAGCTCCACTTGTCCCTTCGCCGGTCGATAACGATGACGAATCCGATGCTCGCAGCCTCCACACTGCAAAAAAGGATGGTCAGTATCAGAGACCAGGTGAGACACGTGGGTTCTGGGCGGGCTCCCTCCCCAGGACATTCTACAGCCTCTGGCGCATGTGTAAACATGCTGCATGGCACAAGGGAAAAACCTGGTCTGACTTCCTGACAAAAGAACCACTTCCTCTCCTGATCTCAGCCTCGCAGCCTTAACAAAACAGAAATACTTGGTGTCTCAAACCATCTCAAGGGCTCTGTTTATGGCTGGCAAGTGTCTGAAACACCCAAGGAGCACATGTGCTCATACCTAGAGGAAAACGCACATGTCAGGTAGGCATCACATGTCCCAGTGTACACAAAGGAACTCAAGGTTGGGCTCTGCCACCTTTCCACTCCCAAAACTGACATTCATGCAGCTATCAATATGCTTCCATAGGAGTGAGTCCTAGAGGTGTTCAGAAATACTACATGTCTATGGGAAAAACAACCCCTTCCAATGCCCAGCTATAAACAACCAGCAAATTATATGCACAAGAAGATATTATTTTCATTAAAAATGAAAGGAAGCTGTTTGGCCCCCTCCTAAGTCCTCACAAAATTCTTTTAAACTAAACTCCCAGAAATGTAAACATTTTTCTTCTTTCTCTCTTTGGGAGGAACTATGATATACAGGAAAGAGCAAGGGCTTTGGATTCTAGTGGCTCAAATCCTCATGCTGACACTTACTAGCACTGTGACACTGGGGAAGTCATCCACCCTCTCTAAAGCTCAGTTTCCTTATCCATAAAATGAAAACAATACCACCAATAATGAAGTCATTAAAAGGATAAATTCTGAAGCCAGATTGCCTAGGTTTGAAGCATGAATTCCACCATTTATATAGTATGTATGGGGGTGGGAGGTAGAGTTACTTAACCTCTATAGTTTCTAAGAGTCCCCATTTGTAAAGCAGGAAAGAAACAGTATCTGTTTATATGGTTGATGTGAGGATTAAATGAGTATGTATAACAAATATATAAGAGGCTCAAAACAATGCCTGGCACTTGGTACATACACACTGTACATATACTAATATTATGATTATTTCATACGTCCTTGTCATGGCAATGAAAAGAGATCAAGTACATGAAAAGTAGTTGGCCTCTAGTAAACTTTTAATAACTCTCTAATATTGGGCAAAAGATGAGCTTTACCCTAATGAGTGCCTGTATGTGGATAAGGCAGAAGATCTAAGCAAACACTAAGAAAACACAAGTAGCTGATCTGAAGTAGGCATTATTGGGCCAAGCCATTATCACAGTTTTACACTGACCCAGGTTCTCTCACTAGGAACATTTCCCAGGCCACAGTGCAAGGACGGATGGTCTCACCGGGTAAAAGAGGAAGAGACTGGGGATTATAAAAGCAAAAGTTGCCAGAACTTGAGGAGGGTGACTGTGAAGAAAGAACAGAGAGGGAACCCCAGAAATCTTCATGGAAGTTCTCCTTTGATGTGGCCAATGCCCAGGCCCCACTATTTCAGGCAAGAGTCCAGGAGGCTGACAGAGAACAACAACTACACATGTGAAAACTTATGAAAAGTTATAAAGTTTGCATAGTTCTGGGGAAAGAAAGACAGTTGGCATTGGGCCCACCCAGAATAGACAGATTTTGATGAGCTCTCTGGGCCTTCAGGTGAAACTCTAGAAAGGCAATACTCTAGGATAAATGAAACATCATAGGAATTGCCATAGGATTAAGGCTACACCCTAGGAATAAGGACCAAGCAGAAATGGACTTACCCTAAGAAAACCTAAAAAGCAGGCCTCAAAAAGATCAAGGTGTCTACCAGTAATTTAACTTCCCACCAGATCAAACTCAATACTTTTTATAAGCAGATAAGCCTCTACAACATATCATCTATAATATCCAGCACAAAATAAAAAATTAATAGAAATGCAAAAAAGCAAGAAGAAAACAATAATTAAGAGATGAAACAGTCAATAACTATGGACTCAAAGATATTCCTGATTTGGCAGACAAAACTTTAAAATAATTATGATCAATATGTTAAAAGAAAAAGAGGAAAGGGTAGACAAAATAGATTAAAAGATACATTATTTCAGCAGAGAATTAGAAACTGTAATAAAGAATCAAATGAACCTCCTAGAATTACAAAACACCAATATCTGAAATTAAGAACTCAGTGGATTTAACAGCAGACTGAACACAGCAGAAGACAAGATAGGTGAAACTGAAAATATATGAATTGAAAATATTCAAACTGAAACACAGAGAAATGGAAAGGATAGAATGTTAGAGATATGGGCCATGAACAGAGTCCCACAAGGAGAGGAGAGAGAATATGTTACAGAAAAATATTTTTTTTTAAGATTTTATTTATTCATCTGAGACACAGAGATACAGAGAAAGAGAGGAGAGAGCCTGAGCAGGGAGAGAGGCAGAGGGAGAAGGAGAAGCAGGCTCCTTGCTGAGCCAGGAGCCCGATGTGGGGCTTGATCCCACAACCCTGGGATCGAGTCCCACATCAGGCTCCCTGTTCAGCAGAGAGCCTACTTCTCCCTTTCCCTCTGCCTGCTGCTCTGCCTACTTGTGCTCTCTATCTCTCTGTCAAATAAATAAATTTTTAAAAAATATTAAAAAAAAAAAAAAAGAAACCCTTAAAAGCAACCAGTGAAAAAAAGACACATTACCTCCAGAAGATTAACATTAAAAAAAAAAATTTTTTTTTCATTGACTTTTCAACAGAAACTATGGAAGCTACAATCCAATGGAATGTTATCTTTCACGTAGTAACCTGAAAAAAGGACCCATTTAGCATTCTATACCAATTGAAAATTCATTTTAAAAAATAAAGGTGAAATAAGGGTGTTTCCAGACAATTAAGCTGAGAGAGAGAATTTTTTTTTTTAAAGATTTTATTTATTTATTCATAAGAGACAGAGAGAGAGAGAGGCAGAGGGAGAAGCAGGCTCCCCGCTGAGCAGAAAGCCTGATGTGGGACTCGATCCCAGGACCCTGGGATCATGACCTGAGCCGAAGGCAGATGCTTAACCATCTGAGCCACCCAGGCACCCCGAGAGAGAGAATTTATTGCCAGTAGGCATTCACTTCAAGAAATATTAAAGGATGTTCTCCAGGCTGAATAAAGTTGGAAGCATGAAAGGGGAAGAAAAATAAACAGCCTGAAAAGGAGATTCAGTGCTGATTAGGAAGACTTTCATTCTTATATTAAAAAAAAAAAACAACAAAAAACTACTAGAGAGTATTACGCTAAGTGAAATAAGTCAGTCAGAGAAAGACAAATACCATATCGTTTCACTCATATGTAAAATTTAAGAAACAAAACAAAGGAGTAAAGGGGAAAAAAAGAGAGAGAGGCAAACCAAGACACAGACTCTTAACCACAGAAAGCAAACTGATGGTTATCAGAAGAGAAGGGGGTGGGGGATGGGAGAAATAGGTGATGGGGATTAAGGAGTGCACTTGTGATGAGCACTGGGGCTTGTATGGAAGTATTGAATCATTATATTATACACCTGAAACTAATTTTACACTGCATGTTAACTAACTGAAATTTGAATAAAAACATCAAAAAAAAAAAAAAAAACCTTCATGGAAACTGGCTGGGCAGAGGTTAGGAGCTGCACAATGAATGCTGACCCCTCTTCAGTTTAGTTAGTTTTGTTTATTGCCCAAAACACTGATAGTAACAGAGGTCTACTGATATCTAATGGGATGCAGTATGAGATTAAGGTGTCCATAAAGCAGCTGGTGCAGCAACAACGACAACAAACTGGTTAAATTAAAAACCCATATTTGTCCTTTAAGACATTAGGGAACTCTGAAAATAAAGAAAGCTAAATAAACAAATTCCAGAGAGAGTTAAGAGTTGCTTCCATAGGGAGCAACTACTAGAAGAAGCTTTCATTTCAAGTGGTGGTTGCTTATTCTGGTAATAGGCTAATGAATGTCCATCGCTGAAAGGAAATAATCCCACACAGTAACCTGAATCTGCAAAAGGAATGAAGAGCACTGTAAACATTACATATGTGGATTAATATTATCAATGGTATTTTTTTTTTTTTTTTCACGAAAAGACTACTGACTATTAAAAGTGAAAACAGCGGTGCCTGGGTGGCTCAGACAGTTAAGAATCTGCCTTCAGCTCAGGATCCCAGGGTCCTGGAATCGAACCCCACGTAGGACTCCCTCCTCAGTGGACAGCCTTCTTCTCCCTCTCCCTCTACTGCTCCCCCTGCTTATGCTCACTCTCTCTCTCTCTGTCAGATAAATAAATAAAATCTTTTAAAAAAAGTGAAAACAATAAGTATTAAATACATTATATGTGTAAAATATATATGTATATATTAAATACATTATATATGTAAATACATTATATATAGTATTACATACTATAACACTAGAGAAACCATTGCTTAAAATCCAATAGAGTAGATTAAATGGAATACTGAAAATATTTGAAAAATTCAAAAGAGAGCAGGGGCTATAGACTGAATGTATCCTTCCAAAATTTGTATGTTGAAGTTCTAACTCAAAATGTGATTAGAGAAAGGGCCTGAAAGGAGGTGATAAAGATTAAGTAAGGGCCTAAGGGTGGGTTCCTAATTTGATAGGATTAGTGCCCTTCTAAGAATAGGAAGAGACAGGGGCGCCTGGGTGGCTCAGTCGGTTGAGCGACTGCCTTTGGCTCAGGTCACGATCCCAGAGTCCTGGGATCGAGCCCCACATCGGGCTCCCGGCTCGGCGGGGAGCCTGCTTCTCCCTCTGACCCTCCCCCCTCTCATGCTGTTTCTCTCTCGCTCGCTCTCTAATAAATAAAGAAATAAAATCTTTAAAAAAAAAAAAAAGAATAGGAAGAGACAGCAGAGCTCTCACTCTGCCATGTGAGAACACAGGAATACAGCCAACTGCAGCCAGGAAGAGAGCCTTCGCTAGAAATAGAATTAGCCAGAACCCTGATCTTAGACTACTAGTCTCCAGAATTGTGAGAAAATACATTTTTTTCTAAAGACAGATTTATTTATTTATTTATTTATTTATTTATTTGAGAGAGAGAGCGTGCAAGCACATGGTGGGGAGGGGCAGAGGGAGAGAGAAAAACTCAAGAAGACTCCCCACTGAGTGCAGAGTCCAAGTAGGGGCTTGATCTCACAACCCTGAGATCAAGACCTGAGCCAAAATCAAGAGTTGGACACTTAACCGACTATAACCAACTATGCCACCAAGGTGCCCAGTGGGAAAACAAATTTTGTTGTTTTAGCCATCCAGTCTGTGGTGGTTTGTTATGGCAGCCAGAGCAGACTAACATGGCAGGAAAGGAGAAATAAAGAACAAGTCACAAATGGTACGAACAGCAAGATGGTAGATTTAAACCCAACCAATCTCAATGATCACATTAGGTGGAAATGGTCTATATTACTCCATTTAAAAGGCAAATAGTGTTAGAATGAAATACTGGTTACAAGAGACGGTGATTATGCTTTAAACATGAGAAAAGAGATAGAAAGAAAAAGGATGGTGAAAGGTATACTATGCAATTACTAATCATAAGAAAGCCACTGTGGCTATAGTAACATTAGAAAAAGTAGTATTCAACACAAGGAGTATTGGCAGAGACATGTAATTCACAAAGATAAAAGGGTCAGTTCATCAGGAAGATATAACAATCCTAAAGGTCTACATATGCAGTAACATTGCTTCAAAATGCAGTAATCAAAAGCTAATAGAACTAGGGACACCTGGGTGGCTCAGTTAGATAAGCATCTGCCTTTGGCTCAGTTCATGATCCCAGGGTCCTGGGAACAAGTCCTGCATCAGGCTCCCGGCTCAGCAGGTACTCTGCTTCTCTCTCTGCCCCTCTCCCCTACTTGTGCTCTCTCTCTCTCTCATAAATAAATAAATAAAATCTTAAAAAAAAAAACCTGATAGAACTAAAAGAAAAATAGATAAATCCACAAAGTTGGAGACTTCTCTCCTAGAAATTAAAAACCAGTAAGAAAAAAAAAACAAACAAACCAGTAAGGACATAGACTTGACTTTGAAGAACTCAACATCCAACAACTGCAGAACACCCATTCTTTTCAAATGTACAAAGGACATTTATCAAAATAGTCCACTATCCTAGGCCATAAAGCAAATGTCAACAAATTTTAAATGATTGCAATCATTTAGGGTGTATTTCTGATCATTGTGGAATTAAAATGGAACTCTATTATTCTTCTGCTTTCTTTTTCATTTACCTTTTCTTTTTCTTTCACAATTTCCTTTCTTCTCTTTTCTTTGGGTTTAATTGCAAGTCTCTTTTTTAACTTCTTAAAGTGGAAGATCAGATCATTGATTTTAAACCTTCCTCTCTTCTAATAAAAGTTTTTATAGCTAAACTACATATCACTTAAATTTTGATATACTGTTTTGTTATTATTCAGTTTAAAATGTTCTAATTTCCTTTGTGATTTATTCTTTGGTCCATAGATTATTTAGATATGGTTGCTCAGCTTCCAAATACTTTTTTTTTTTTTTAAAGATTTTATTTATTTGACAGAGAGAGATACAGCGAGCGAGGGAACACAAGCAGCGGAAGTGGGAGAGGGAGAAGCAGGCTTCCCGCGGAGCAGGGAGCCCAATGCGGGGCTCGATCCCAGGACCCTGGGATCATGACCTGAGCCGAAGGCAGACGCTTAACGACTGAGCCACCCAGGTGCCCCAGCTTCCAAATACTTTGCAACTTTTCTAATCAGTGGTGATAAAAGTGAGAGGGACTCCAGGTCATGATCCTGGAGTCCCTGGATCCAGTTCCACATCGGGCTCCCTGCTCGGCGGGGAGTCTGCTTCTCCCTCTGACCCCCCCCCCTCATGTGCTCTCTCTCTCTCTCTCATTCTCTCTCTCAAATAAATAAAATCTTTAACAAAAAAAAAAAGTGAGAATAGTGGTTTTCTTGGGGGAGGGAAGTAAAGAAGTGAAGAGGTAAGGCTGCAGATATAGATGGGAAAGAAGCGGAAAGAAACCCTCATAGGAATATTTTACACCCTGATTTTGCTAGTTGTTACATGGTATATAACCAGGCAAATATTCTTGAGCTATACAGTAGAGATTTATGTACTTTACTACATGTAAATTATAACTCAGTTTAAAAAACCAAGGAATTAAATAAATTCAAGTTGTGAGAAAGGAAAAATATTACAAAATTTAAGAACAAAGATCCAGGGGCACCTGGGTGGCTCAGTCGTTAAGCGTCTGCCTTCGGCTCAGGTCATGATCCTGGCCAGGGTCCTGGGATCGAGCCCCACATCGGGCTCCTTGCTCAGTGGGAAGCCTGTTTCTCCCTCTCCCACTCCCCCTGCTTGTGTTCCCTCTCTCGCTGTCTCTCTCTCTGTCAAAAAATAAATAAAATCTTTTAAAAAAAAAAAAAAAGAACAAAGATCCATCCTTATTAAGTTCCCAACATGTGTCCAGCACTGATTAAAGGGGACACAAAAATGACCAAAACTGTTCTGTAGTAGAGCAAAAACAAACTGATGTTAATAACAAAAATAATTTTAGATAATGATAGCCACTGTATATTGAGCTCCTATTATTTGCCAGGCACATTTATTTTTTAATTTTACTTTACCTTATACAATAAATATTATCTCCACTTTACAGAAGGGGAAACAAAGGCTGATAGAAATAAAATAACTTGCCTGATATCACACTAGCGACACTGGATTTCAAACTCTGAGCTCTCTGATACAAGTGTTCATGCTCTTAACCCCATCCCACTGCCCCCCTTCAATTTTTTCTCACAGATGATCGGCTTGCATCCTGTGGCAGTTTTATTTTGTATATTTTTCTGTCACTAGTGTTTTTCTTTTCTTTTTACTTTAAACCAAATAATCATTGAGTAATAAGGTTCTAAGAGAACATCTGGGGCTCTTAAGCCAGGTGGAATTGGGAAAGGCTCAGCAAATACATACAGCACATAAACACAGGCTGTTCTTTGATCTATGAAATAAGCAGCTGATGCCTGTATGGCCTCCCCAGCCAAACTGAGGGCAAATGCCCCTCACAACAGGCTCTTCTTAGCTCCAAGAAGATCAAGGCCCAGGGCCAGAGCATCTGGTCAAACAGGGTGGGATCTCCTGGGAAAATACCTGTGTGCATAAAGGAGACACAGCTGTGTACAGACCTCAGTTCAGAAAGGAAAGATAACAAATCATGACAATGATTGTGAATACAGTCAAAATCATACAGTTTATCTTGTATGGAAAGATAAATATTCTAAACAATATGCAGTAACACCAACTACTGTGGGATTATTGGGTTTTTTTTCTACTCTATCTGGTTCAACAAATGTGTGAAAACCTCAGCTTAAACCAAATGCACAGGAAATGGGGTTTCTGGACAGTGTATTTCTTTAAGCAACACTTGGCTATTTTAATCCCTATTGTTCTTTCTAACACTAAGGTCCTATGATGTGCTAGATACCCGCATAAATGCTATTTAATATAATCCTCACAACCACTCTCACAACCAGGTTGCTGATAACAGTTGTACTTTATAGATGAGGAAACTAATCCTCAAAGATGTTTAAAAAGTCATCATGACTTGCCCAAAGAGATACACCATGTGCACAGTTAAAATTCAAAGTCTTCAGACTGTGAAACCAATGCTCATGCCACAAAATTCATACCCTCTTGGAATGGAAAATGTTTTAACACTGTATTTCTTCATTTTCCAATCTTAGTAACTCCTCTGTAACAAATATAACTGAATTTTTAATGAGTCAAACATGGCATTTTATTTATTTATTTTTATTATTGTTATGTTAATCACCATACATTACATCATTAGTTTTTTGTTTGTTTGTTTGTTTGTTAGATTTTATTTATTTATTTGAGAGAGAGAGCATGAGAGGGGGGAGGGTCAGGGGGAGAAGCAGACTTCCCGCCGAGCAGGGAGCCCGATGCGGGACTCGATCCCGGGTCTCCAGGATCATGACCTGAGCTGAAGGCAGTCGCCCAACCAACTGAGCCACCCAGGCGCCCATTACATCATTAGTTTTTGATGTAGAGTTCCATGATTCATTGTTTGCGTATAACACCCAGTGCTCCATGCAGTACGTGCCCTATTTAATATCCATCACCAGGTTAACCCATCCCCCCACCCCTTCCCCTCTAGAACCCTCAGTTTGTTTCTCAGAGTCCATAGTTTCTCATGGTTTGTCAAACATGGCATTTTAAATATGACTAAGTATAAATATAGAATTATATGTGATAAAGGGAAGTGTGGTGTGACCCCAAAATACTGGGGCAGTTTTGTGGTGGATGTGGTATTTATTTCCTTAATTAAGCTCTGATGTTATATATTTTCCTATGATTTGCCTTTTTCAGTAAGCTAGGTATGAAAAATATTTTAACTAACTGAAATTTCCCTGCATTGCCATAAGAACTGAGTCAAATATAGGGTGACCAACCATCCCAGTTTGTCCAGGACTGAACAGTTTTCTGGGACACAGGACTTTCAGTGCTAAAATATGGACAGTCTCAGAAAAACCAAGATAACTTGGTAACCCCAACTCAAATGCCTAATTCCAAGCATATGACTGTCCACTGGCATACTGCCTATGTGGCTTCTTACTGGAGAAAATCAAACTACTTTTTAGCACCATTTATTATCTGTTGACAGTTACTCTGTGATCTTAAATAGTTTTAGGAATTCTCTTTTGAATGGCAGTCCTCAAAGTTGTTCCTGATATAGGAGGTAGAATGATTAACCTATTTTAAAAAAAGTATTATTCTAATTCAGAAGTAAAGAATTCATAATGCTTTTAGTCTTACAGCATTCTCTTGGCATCTTCATCTGTAAAATGGCGAGCTGACACAAGCTCATCTCAAGTACTTCTTCCAACTTTAACATTCTATGACTCTAATTTTGTATAACGACTTCAAATCCCTGGGACCATGGATGTACAAATTCAGTGGATAATTTTTAGAGTTTGGAAGAGATTATGAAGTAATCTCAAGGTAAGAATGGAACACATGGGGACAATTTAGTTTGATCTCTTGAATATCTCAGAATCTTTATCATATCTTCCCTCTCTCCTCAAACCTGGAAAATCACCTTACCTCAAATTTTGCTATATTCTTTGATGCCTCATCAAGAGTAGAAACTTGCTTCCCATTTTCTCTGTAGGAAAATTAAGGTCTCTATTTAAAATGGACTAGAGAAATTGCTGGAGGATGCTGGAGTAGTCTCACTTTGTCTCACAGACACAACTAGACAACACCCATATCTGTCTGATAGAGAATTTAAAGTAATGGTCATAAAGCTACTCACTGGACTTAAGAGTGGAAGACCTCAGTGAGGCCCTTAACAAACAGACAGAAAACATTAAAAAGAACCAATCAGAGATGAAAAACTCAATAATTGAAATTAAAAATACACTGGATGGAATAAATAATAGACTGGAGGAAGCAGAAGAATGGATCAGCCACCTGGAGGACAGAGGAATGGAAAGCAATCAAGCTGGACAGGAAAGAGGAAAAAAAATAAATAAATAAAAACAGACTTAAGGAAATTGATGACATCATCAAGCATAATAACATCTGCATTATAGGGATCCCAGAAGAAGAAAGATAAAAGAGGACAAAAAATTTATTTGAAGAAATAGTAACTGAAAACTTCCCAAATCTGGGGAAGAAAAGAGAAATCCAGATCTAAGAGGCACAGAGAGACCCCAACAAAATCAACCCAAGGGAGTCCATACCCAGACATATGGTAATTAAAATAGCAAAATGTAGTGATAAAGAGAGAATTTTAAGAGCAGCAAGAGAAAAGAAAACAGTGAGATACAAGGAAAACTCCATAAAGCTATCAGCTGATTTTTCAGCAGAAGCGGCAGGCCAGAAGGGAGTGGATATTCAAAGTGCTGAAAGAAAAACACCTGCAGCCAAGAATACTTTATCCAGCAAGGTTATCATTCAAAATAGAAGGAGAGATAAAGAGTTTCCCAATGAACAAAAGTCAAAGGAATTCATTACCACTAAATGAGTGCTACAAGAAATGTTAAGGGGGACAATTTGAGTGGAAAGGAAAGATCGTAAGTAGGAGTAAGATAAGTAGGAAGCACAAAAATGGTAAAATTAAGTATATCTATAAAAATCCATCAAGGGATTCACAAAATAAAAGAATATAAAGTATGACACCTTATACCTAAAACATGGCGGGGGGGGGGAGGAAAGAATGGGTTCAAATTTAAGTGACCATCAACTTAATATAGACTGTTATATGCAAACCTAATGGTAACCACAAATCAAAAACTATAAATAAAGAGAAAGGCATCCACGTATATCACTAAAAAAAGCCAGCAAACTGTGAGGGAAGAGAGCAAGAGAAGAAAGGACTGGAGAAGAACTACAATAACAACCACAAAACAAGTAACAAAATGGAAATAAGTACACACCTATCAATAATTATTTTGAATATAAATGGACTAAATGCTCCAATCAAAAGACACAGGGTAACTGAATGGATAAAAAAGCAAGACCCATCTATATGCTGCCTATAAGAGACTTATTTCATACCTAATGACATGTGTAGAGTTGAAAAGTGAAGAGATGGAAAAGTATTTATCATTCAAATAGAAGTGAAAAGAAAGCTGGGGTACCAATACTTATATCAGACAAAATAGACTTTAAAACGAAGACTGTAATAAAAGACAAAGAAAGACACTATATAATCATAAAGGAAATAATCCAACAAGAAGACATAACTATTATAAATATTTACACACTCAACATGGGAGCACCCAGATACATAAAGCAGCTAATAACAAACATAAAGGAAGTAATCGATATGAATACAATAATAGTAGGGGACTTTAATTATCCCACTTACATCAATGGATAGATCATCTATACCAAAAATCAACAAGGAAACAGTGGTTTTGAATGACACATAGGACCAGATGAATTTAACAGATAAATTCAGGACATTCCATCCTAAAACAGCTGAATTCACATTCTTTTCAAGTACATATGGTACATTTCCCAGAATAGATCACATATAGGTCACAGAACAAGTCTCAACAAATTCAAAAAGACTGAAGTCATACCATGCATGTTTTCAGACCACAATACTATGAAACTAAAAATCAACTACAAGAAATTATCTGGAAAGAACTCAAATACATGGATTTTAAATAACATGCTACTAAACAATGAATGGGTCAAACAAGAAATTAAAGAGGAAATCGAAAAATCATGGAGACAAATGAAAATACAATGGTCCAAAAACTTTGGGATGCAGCAAAAGTGGTTCCAAGAGGAAAGTTTATAGCAATAGAGGCCTACCTCAAGAAGCAAGAAGAATCTCAAACAACACAACATTTCACCTGAAGGAGCTAGAAAAAGAACAAACAAAACCCAAAAAGAATAGAAAAAAGGAGATAATAAAGATCAGAGCAGAAATAAATGAAATAGAAACTAAACAAAAAACAAAACAAAACAAAAAAACCCCAATAGAACAAATCAATGAAACCAGGAGCTGTTTTGTTCTTTGAAAAGAACAAAAGGGGCACCTGGGTGGCACAGTTGGTTGAGCTTCCGACTTGGTTTCAGCTCAGGTCATGATCTCAGGGTTGTGAGATCAAGCCCCATGTCGGGCTCTGTGCTCAACATGGAGTCTACTTAAAAGAGACTCTCCCTCTCCCTTTGCCCCTCCCCACTCCAGTACTCGCTCTCTCTTTTTCTCTCAAATAAATAAATCTTAAAAAAAAAAAATCAACAAAATTGATCAACCTTTAACCAGGCTCATCAAAAAAGAAAAAAAAGAAGAGAGAGAGGACTCAAACAAAATCAGAAATCAAAGAGAAGAAATAAGAACAAACACTACAGAAATAGAAAGAATTATAAGAGAATATTATCAAAAATTATATGCCAAAAAATTGGACAACCTAAAAGAAGTGAATAAATTCCTAGAAGCATATAACCTCCGAAAGTGAATCAGGAAGAAATAGAAAATTTGAACAAACCGATTGCCAGCAATTAAATTGCATCAGTAATCAAAAAACCAAACAAGAGTCCAGGACCAAACGATTTCACAGGTCAAATCTACCAAACATTTAAAGAAGAGTTAATAGCTAGTCTAAAAATTAGAGGAGGAAGGAAAGCTTCCAAATTCATTCTATAAGGCCAGCATTACCCTGATACAAAAACCAGATAAAGACTCTAAAACAAAAGAGAACTCCAGGCCAATATCTCCAATGAACAGAGATGCAAAATTCCTAAACAAAATATTAGCAAACTAAATCCAACAATACATTAAAAAAATCATTCACCACGATCAAATGGGATTTATTCCTGGGATGCAAGCATGGTTCAATATTCCCAAATCAATCAATATGATATATCACATTAACAAGAGAAAAGAATAAAACCATATGATCACTTCAGTAGATACAGAAAAAGCATTTAACAAAGTACAACATCCATTCATGATAAAAACTCTTAGCAATGTTGGGCGCCTGGGTGGCTCAGTTGGTTAAGCGACTGCCTTCGGCTCAGGTCATGATCCTGGAGTACCGGGATCGAGTCCCACATCAGCGGGGAGTCTGCTTCTCCCTCTGACCCTCCCCCCTCTCATGTGCTCTCTCTCTCTCTCATTCTCTCTCTTTCAAATAAATAAATAAAATCTTAAAAAAAAAAAAACTCTCAGCAATGTGGGTTTAGAGGGAACATATCTCAACATAATAAGGCCATATATGAAAAACCCACAGCTAACATCATACTCAATGGGGAAAAACTGACAGCTTTTCCTCTAAGATCAGAAACAAGACAAGGATGTCCACTCTCACCACTTTTATTCAACATAGTATTGGAAGTCCTAGCCATAGCAATCAGACAAGAAAAGGAAATAAAAGGCATCCAAATTCATAAGGAAAAAGTAAAACTTTCACTATTTGCAGATGCCATGATACTATATATATATAGAAAACCCTAAAGTCACCACCAAAAAACTACTAGAACAGATAAATGAATTCAATAAAGTCACAGGATACAAAATCAATACACAAAATTTAAAAAGCAAAGAAAACCTATCACTAGAGAAATACAATAAATATAATACATTTAGCAGTTATAAAATAATGACAAAATTAAGACTGAATATATCAATCATATCAATATACATAAATGGGCTTAAGTCACCAAATATAAGAAAAAGATTTTCAATTTGACTCACAAAGACCCAACTATATACTGTATCTAGGAAAAAGATCAATACAAAGTCAGAAAGGCTAAAAATAAAGGAATTGGCAAAAGTATACTAGGCTGGGGTGCCTGGGTGGCTCAGTTGGTTAAGCATCCAACTCTTCGTTTCAACTCAGGTCATGATCTCTGAGATCGAGCCTCACGTGGAAAACTCGACCCTCACTCAGGGTGGAGTCTGCTTGAAATTCTCGCTCTCCCTCTGCCCACCTGCTTGTGTGCTCACTCTCTCTCTCTAAAATAAATAAATAAATAAATCTTTTTTAAAAAAAGTATACTAGGCAAATGGGAACAAAAGCAAGGGGTTTCAGCCTTGATATCAAAGTAGAATTCAAGCCATAATCATTAAACCTAATCAGGAACACTTTTTAATGCTGAAAGTCACAATTCACAATGAAGATACAAGAGGTATAAATATCTATGCTCCTAATACCCTAATAGCCAGCTTTTTAAGGCAGAAACTACAGGAGATACGAGGAGACAAAAATACATTTTACATAGGATGTTTTAATACACCAGTTTCAGCACGAGACAGAACAAATAGAAAACATGTCAATAAGGTTATAGAAAACCCAATCAACATAATCAATAAGGAAGAACTAATGGATATGTGTTGAACTTTACATCCTGATAACAGAAGATTCATCTTCTTCTCAAGCACACATGAAACATCCACAAAAAATGGTCATGATATAGGACCACAAAAAAAAAAGAAAAAAAAAGCTGAAAATTTTAAAACCTTCTATTAAACAACTCTTCAGTAGGGGGAAATGTAAAATGCAATTATATAATTTCTAAAATATAGTGAGAATAAAAATACTACATATAAGAATCTATGGAATACATTTAAAGCAGTGATATAGATAATTCATATAAACCTTAAATGTTTATATCAATAAAATGAAAGAATGAAAATAAATTTACTTTCCACTCAAAAATGAGAAAAAAAAACTAAAGAAAAAAAAACAAAAGAAAGTACAAGGAAAAACATATTAAAGATAAAGGTAGAATGAAAAAAAAGATAAAGGCAGAATGAATAAAGTAGAGAAAAGGAATGCAATAGATCTAATTAATAAAAGAAAAAAGAGAATCCCATTTTTTTAATTAACAAAATAAATAAGCCACTTAGCTAACTTAATCAAGGGGGGAAAAAGACAAAGCACAGGTATACAAACCCAAGCACCCAAGCACCCCGACTTTTCATCTTTTTGATGAGATGATTTTAACACCATAAATATATCACTTTTCCCTAAGTTAATTTATAAATTTAACGAAGTCCCAATGAAAAGACCAACAAGCTTTTTTTTTTTTTTTTTAATGGAGCTAGACTCATATAAAGAAAACAAGAGGGGCGCCTGGGTGGCTCAGTCATGAAGCATCTGCCTTCGGCTCAGGTCATGATCCCAGAGTCCTGGGATTGAGCCCCACATCGGGCTCCCTGCTCAGCGGGAAGCCTGCTTCTCCCTCTCCCACTCCCCCTGCTTGCATTCCCTCTCTCGCTATATCTCTCTCTGTCAAATAAATGAATAAAATCTTTAAAAAAAAGAAAACAAGAAAGAACAGTTAGAAAAACATGAAAAAAGTAAATAAAGCTTAAGGGGCCAGGTGGGGAAAGGGAATTAATCCTATCAGATATTAAACATCCTCTATAAATAAAGTAGTGTGTTATTCACTTGTGAATAGACAGACCAATTAACTCTCAAATTGCTGAGGCAAAGATGAACTCTTAAAATTAGTGGTGTTAGGACAACTGAATAGCCAATTGGAAAAAGATAAACCTTTATCTATACCCCATACCACACACAAAAATAAACACCAAGTGCATCAGATCTACCTGTAAATAATGAAATCATACCGTATTACTAGAAAGCATGGGTGAATTCCCCCTATAACCCAGGTATAAGGAAGTTTTCTGACAATGATTCCAAATCCAGATGCAGTAAAAGAAACACTGATACATTTGATGATATAAAAATTCTACATGGCAAAAAACATCCCAAGCTAAGTGCAAGGACAATAAAAAGGTGAGAGGAAATATATGCAGCATACATCACAGATCAAGGGCTAATATCCCTAACCCATAAAGAAGTCTTAAAAATGGAGAGGAAGGTAAAGATTGAAAAAACCTCAATGGAAAAAAGAGTAAAGGCATGAACAGACAATTCATATATATATATATATATATAACTGGCTGGCTCAGTTGGTGGAGTGGGTGACTCTTGATCTCTGGGTTGTGGGTTCCAGCCTCATGTTGGGCACAGAGTTTACTTAAAAAAAAAAAAAAGTGAAGTGATAAAAGATGGAAAATATGAGAGAAAAGTTAAAGACACAGAAGAGAGATTTAGAAGATACAATATCCCTCTAATTTGAGTTCTGGAAGCAACAGAAAACAGACTTTGAGGGAAAAGATTTTAAAAATTAAAAATAAATTTAAAAAAAAGAAGAAGAAAAAAAATTCTAAGCCTAAGACAGACTTGAATCTCCCGTTCAAAGGCCCAGTAGAATGAAAGAAAAAGTTTGAAATCAAACCTGCAAAACATAAAGAAAAAAAACTCCTATGGAAAGAAAGAATGAGGAGGAATGAGACTCAGATGTGAGAAAGAACGGCCTTGTTATCAGTAACACTGGCAGCTAGAAATCAATGCATCAAGGGGCACCTGGGTGGCTCAGTCGGTTGGTTGCACCACCCACTCTTGGTTTCTGCTCGGGTCATGATCTTGAGGTCGTGGGATCCAGCAGAACGATCCAGCTAAGTGCTCCACACTCAGCACCAAGTCTGCTTGAAATTTTCTGCCTCTCCTTCTGCCCCACCCTCCTGCTCTCACTCCTTCGGTCTTAAATAAATAAATAAATCTTTTTAAAAAGCAGCCAGGTTGCTTTCTGTTCAAAAAACAAAACAAGGAGCGCCTGGGTGGCTTGGTCAGTTAAGCGTCTGCCTTTGGCTCAGGTCATGATCCCAGGATCCTGGGATCAAGTACGGCATAGGGCTCCCTGCTCAGCAGGGAGTCTGCTTCTCCCCCTGCCCCTTACCCCACTCGTGCTCTCTCTCTTTCTCCCAAATAAATAAAAAAATAAACTCTTTTTTAAAAATCAATGAAACAATGTTATTTTACATAAAAAAATTATATACTCAAACTGCCAATCAAGTGTGAAGACAAAATGCAACCATTTTCTGACATTCAAGATCTTTTTTTTTTTTAAGATTTTTTAATTTATTTATTTGAGAGAGAGCGCACAACCAGGGGGACGGGCAGAGGGAGAGGGAGAAGCAGGCTTCCCGCTGAGCAGGGAGCCCAACACGGAAGTCCATCCCAGGACCCCGGGATCATGACCTGAGCCGAAGGCAGACGCTTAACTGACTGAGCCACCAGGTGCCCCTTGACCTTTAAGATCTTGTAAGATTCACTTACCATACACCTTTTCTGAAAAAGAAACCACTTGACAGTTTTCCAGTGAAAATGAAATCACTGTGTTGTATACCTGAAACTAATATAACAGTGTGTGTCACCCATACTTCAGTAAAAAAAAAAGAAAGAAAGAAAGAAAGAAAGAAAGAAAAAGAAGGAACAACCTTCCCAGAGATAAAATAAAAAGCAATCCCAGGTTGACAGATATCTGGTAGCAGTTTCAGACAGCAGCATCCCTGAATTATGAGGGTAAGCCAGAGAGCCTCAAAAAACATCTTCAAGAAAAAAATATACGTATTACATAAATTCTATGACAAAGAATCTGCAAGATAGTAATAATACAATATAGACATATGCTACTCTATAAATAAGAAAAAAAGAAAGGCAATTAGAAATGTCAAGGGAAAAAGTATATAAATAAAAGTCATTGCCTGAGTCTGAAATGAATTAAATTGTGGCATGATTTTGAGCAACTGATGGATTTTTACAAAGAGAACCCATTTTACCTGCACACATGCAACACTCCTTTGAGTGGAGACAGGTTTAATGAGATACACTACATTTCTCCCTCTAGAGTCTAATGATATTACATAAATAAACGCATTTTACTGATTTCTGTGATTGAGAATCAACCTATAGTCAAAGAAAAAACCCATGTATAGTAAAAATGTAAAATATAAGTTTTACCAACTGAAAGAAAGTGGTATATAGGTAGAAGAACTTGAAGTTTGAGAGAGAATAAAGAAAGATGGAAATGTATAGTAGAAAATCAACAAATATTATCTAAGGTTGCTGGATCACCAGACAGAAGTTAACTGTGTTCTTTAAATTTATCACGGTAAACATTACATGATCTAAAAATAATAATGTAACTAACAAAACTTAGGGGGTGAAAGGGAGTAAGGACCGAGAAACATCATAGTATGCAAAATTCATTTTTCATAGCAAAGAGTCACAAGATATTGTCTAAAGATGATAAATCAAAAAATAAAAACATAAACATGTAAATTAGCACCATGGAGATCACCACCATAACATTATCTGAAAACTTCATGATGTGCTGGAAATAGCACTGAGCCAGGAGCCAGGAAATCTAAGTCCTAAGCTTCACTTTTCCCCATCTATGTATACTTATACAAGTTTTTTTCTTCTACCTGGTCTTAATATCCATCTTTGTAAATGTGGATAGTTCTCAAAGTGCGGTCCTCAGACCAGCAGCAGCATCATCTCCTGGGAACTTATTAGAAATGAAATTATTTGGCTTCGCCCAAACCTACTGAATCAGAAACTCTGGAGTGGGGCCAGCAATCTGTATTTTAACAAGTCCCCCAAATGATTCTGATGCATGCTAATGTCTGAGAACAATCAACAGGGGCCAACAAACTGCAGTCCATGTGCCAAATCCACTCCATGCCCATTTTGTAAATAAAGTTTTATTGCAACACAGCCACACTCATTGGTTTATATATTATCTATATTTGCTTTTGAGCAACAACAGCAGAGTTCAGTAGTTGAGGTGGAGATCATATAGCCTGCAAAGTCTAAAATATTTACTCTCTGGTCCTTTCCAGAAAAAGTTTGATAACTTTCAACCTAGAATATTCTGACTGATAATACTGATTGCACATCATTACTAAATTTAATTCAATGTTTATCACCCCAGTGAAGTTGTAAAGATATTCAATCAGAAAGATATTTGTGTTAATAGTGTCTAGAGTCCTTTAATAAGGTATTATCGAGCGACTGAATCCTGCTCCCCCATCATTCTCAGGACCCCTTAAAACAGTAAGTAACACATAGTAAAGAACCATGTAATAATTAGTAAATCAATAAGTAGTATAAAAAATAAAATAAACAGCAAAAGTCAACACCCTCTGTGGCTCACGGAGTCTTAGGAAACATTATTGACCACATAATGACTGGTGGAAGGCATGATGAGTTGATTTTTAAAAAGCAACATTCACATTTTAAAGTCAATACTGCACCCAATATATGGGGCACCTGGGTGGCTCAGTCATTAAGTGTCTGCCTTCGGCTCAGGTCATGATCCCAGAGTCCTGGAATCGAGCCCCACATTGGGCTCCCTGCTCAGCGGGAAGCCTGCTTCTCCCATTCCCACTCCCCCTGCTTGTGTTCCCTCTCTCGCTGTGTCTCTCTCTGTCAAATAAATAAATAAAATCTTCAAAAAAAAAAAAAAAATACTGCACCCAATATCTTCTCCAATTTCATCTCAATTCTTCAGATCACCCCATCACCAAAACAACACACATCATATAATAACTAGATGAGGCTGTTTGTTTCAGGTTGTGGCAATTATCTTCTTTATAATTCATAATACTGCTGAATAACACCAAATTCCAGATATTAACAACCATTAGCACCCACGAATTCAAGCAAGAGGCTGTGCTTTGAATGTCTAAAGAAACCTAAATTGAACATAATCAGAAAAGGCAAAGTGGGCTCCTATCTGAACTGGACAGGTGACACAAAGCAGGATAGTAAAGATATTCTAAAGCAAATGAACAAAGAAAAGCCATTATGCACACACTAGGTCACCCTACTGGTGAGAAGAGCTGTCAGACTCCTAGCTCTTACACAGAGAAGGACAGGAATCTAGCACATTAAATTGCTTTTTCTGCCCCCTGGAATAGTTCATTCAAATTCTCTTGGCATATAAGACTTCTTTACCAGTGTCACCATTTATTCATAACAAATCCATGGGGTGCTCTCTAATTTTGAGCCTTAGCTGGGTGTCTAAAGTCTGGCCTCTCAAAGCATCCCTCCTGAGGGCTGAAGCAAATACACCGACCTTGGGCAATGCAGCAGGCCAACAAAACTCCCCACCTTGGACCTCTATGCTTAGAAGTCAAATGAATGATTCCATCTCCCTGACTCTGGGGAGCAATTCCACGGCCAGTCCACAAAATAACGGACCTCACTCTTGCCACTCAATCAAAAGCACTTTTCCAATTAATGCCATTCAAAGCCACTTAAAAACAGGGGCTTTCCTACAGCCTTCATAACAGTAAGAGGCCCAGAATGAATTTACTTCTGTGGCGGGGCTGGGTTCCACAGCTGACAAATTGTTATAATCCCATTCAGTTTTTTAATACAAAGGAATAGCTCTCATTATAATTCACAAGGCAAATAGTAATAGTGTCCTTCTCCCCTCCTTTCCTAAAGTAGAAAGGCCAGATAACGTTCTATCAGACAGCATATCATAAATGAGGATATGACTCATCTCAAAGACTATTAATCAGGCTCTATGGGAGGAAAATGGATATAGGAGAATTCACCAAACAAAAACAGGCCTCTCAACAGATTCATTATAGAAAAGACCCTTTAGAAACAGTAAATAATCATAAAATTACCACTGTTATGAAATACAACTCTTGTACCATCTAATAAAAGTACTTTCTCCAATCCCTTTCAAATAATGAACTCAGAACTATAAGTAAAACAAAGAAACTGAATAGAGTAGTTCAGTAATAAAAATACATGCTTAGTTATACAAATATTGATTCTGAGAAAAACAACTGTGATCTAAAAATAGCTAACCATCTCAGTTGTTCAGAATGTTTTACCAATGCCTTTTCAAGCCATTTGGCTGCAGTTGGTAGCCACAGGAGACCTGTTTTAAGTGACAGTATCTTACATAATACCTCTGAGAAACTGACTCCTAGGATTATCCTGCTCTTGTTACAAGACAAATTCTGAAAACCCTTAGTAGTATAGACACATAGCGGATGGTACTCAATAGGCTAAAGTGAGCCCTCAGTTGTTATTGGAAACATAACGGTGATGTGGCAATGACACAACCATATATATTTTAATACCCTGAGATCCATGTGGGAAGATTTCTAACTCAAGAGTTATGTACGACATTTAATTCACAAAGAAATCGCAGAGTCAGGAAGCTCAGGAAATAGAATTTTTGGCCTATGTTGCATTTAAGAAGAAATACAGAACCATGAAAACAAAGGTAAAAGATTTGGGTACTGTCTTCCCTCTGTCTTTCAACTTCCCCACATGCCCCACTACTGCATCTTATCCAAAAGCTAAGCCTGACCCCACGTTTTCTTCCTCACACCTCAAACGCCTCTTCCCTTCCCCACAGTGCCTCCCTGCCAGCCCTAGCACAGTGAGTCTCACCCTTGGTGGCACACTGGAAGCACTTGTGGAGCTTCCAGCACTACAGAAGCCTAGGTTCCACCCCAAAAAAATTCTGATTTCATTAGTCTGAGCTCTGGTCTGGGTATCAGGATTTTTTAAAAACTCCCCAAGTGATCCTGGAGTGCCTGGGTGGCTCAGTTGGTTAGGTGTCCAACTCTTGGTTTCAGCTCAGGTCATGATCTCATGCGTCGTGGGATTGAGCCCCGTGTTGGTCTCCATGCTCAGCGCAGAGTCTGCTTGAGATTCTCTCTCCTTCTCCCTACCCCTTGCTTGTGCATGTGCTTGTGTACACATGCACACGCGGTCTCTCTCTCTCTCAAATAAATAAGGGGCACCTGGATGGCTCAGTCAGTTAAGCATCCGACTTCAGTTCAGGTCATGATCTCAGGGTCCTGGGATCGAGCCTGGGATAGAGCCCACATAGAGCTTCCTACTCAGCAGGGAGTCTGTCCCTCTCTCTCTCTCTCTCCCTCCCTCTGGTCCTTCCCCCAACCCCCATGCGCTCTTGTGCACGCTCTCGAGCACACTCTCTCTCTCTCAAATAAATAAATAAAATCTTTTTAAATTTATTTAAAAAAAATTTTTTTAAAAACAACAACTCCCCAAAATTCCCCTAATGTGCAGCTAGGATGGAAACCACTGTCCTAGCACACTTTTGGTAAGGAAGAGCCAGGCAAAGCAGCAAAATAAAACAAGATGAGACAATCAAAACCAAAATGAGGGCTCAATTCCACATGCCCAGACAAGCAGTGAGATCTATGAATATGATTCCTAAAGCCAAGCACCATCATCAGTTTCTCACTCTCCCCCTCCCTAACCATGACCAGCACCTTTCTGTCCATCCCTTTCTACCCAGTCCTCCTGCTATCAAGCTAGCTCACTCCCCTTCATTTTGCACCTGTCCCAGTGTAGAAGCCCCTAATCAGTCTCCCTGCCTCCTCTCCTGCTCCGTCTGATCCACCGTGCACACCACTACCAGACTGATCTGGTTGTCATTCTCCTCGAAACCTCCAACGGCCTCTTCATGCTCACTATGTCTAAACTCCTTAACTTGGTGGAAAAGGCCTTACCTAGCCTGTTTCCAGATGTCTTTCCAGCTCTCATTTCTCACTACTGTCTGAAAAGGAGCCTCACTCTGTTCTGATCAACCTGCATGGTCTATAATTCCCCAAACATACTCTATTTAAAACTTCAAAATTCAGGGGACATTGGAAATAGAAGCCAAACGTTTTGCCCCAGATCACTCAGCTAGTGAGCAGTAGAATGTGGATTTCATTCCAGATCGGGGCTGTGTCCAAAGCTGTTAAACACCACCCTGTTCTCTCTCTCTGGAATGTCACCTTCCATATCTACCTGTGGAAATCTTACCTATCTTTCAAGGCTATTCGTTCCTAAAGCTTTCCTTGTTATTCTTGTCTGAAGTGACTTTTCTCTCTTCTGACTTTCTTTAGCACTTTGTTCGCATATTTCACAAAATATCACGACAAAAGAGTCCTGTGACAAGCTTCTTGAGGTTCAAGATACACTGTTATGGCCTCATCGGTCCTTTATAGCACCTAACAGAACCATCCACACTGTTGGCACACAGCAAAGTTCTGGTGAAGAACGAGCTGCCATGGGAAGCTTTCTGTCCTCACCCAACCCAGCCACAGTGAGAGGTCCTTATTAATTTCAAGCACAGAGGTATCCTTTCCCTACCCTGGGTATCCTGCCATCCTCCTCTTCAAGTGCATCAATTCTTCCTTGTTCTATATCATGAGCCCTCTGCCAACTGCCTATAAAACATTTTGCAGCCTGGGAAGGGCTCTGTTGCCTGGCAACCACTCAGATTTAGAAAGATGCATATGATGGTAAGTAGGAATCATAAAAGAAACAAGGGTAGTTTCATTCTTTGGAACCTGAAATGGAACCTGGACAGTAAGGTTCAGGTCAAATTCCCATTTTGGGCCTTCTTACCCATTGTCTCTGTTTTAAATAGGGGTGGGGCAGCAAGTGGGGTATGAGCAAATGCCAGGAAGAGGAAAGGGTAATAACTGGTCAGACAGCTATTCTTTCTCAAGAAGAAAAGCATTCTAGGAAAGGGGAAAACTCCTTGTTTACAAGAAATTATATAAGGAACATAGGGCAGAAAAAAGACACCAGGCCAAAACATTAGTCCCTGATTTTGTCTTCTCTTCTCTTCTACATCTGGGAGATAGGGGTTCTACCCTTCAATGTTTCTCTCTACACTGGCACTGCCATCCACAGATGGCACTCAGTGTATGCTTCTCGGTGTGACTCAGAAAATGCTCAAGTACAAGATGAAAACCACCCATTTTGTTTAGCATATGATTGCATCTGGGGATTCAGGAAAATTAGATGGTGAGTTTAAAACAAACATAATGAGAATGGGGGAGCCACGTCCACCTGTTGCCCACCTCCCTGCTTACCCCCTTCCTTTGCTGCTCCCCATGGAAGGAGAAGTTCCTAAATTGATGGGTCACTGTTTTAGAATGCAATCGAGCCAAAGAGGGGGACCAGGTTCAACTCCCTATAAACCAGGGAGGTAAAGGCAGGAAGACTGGGGTTCCCCTCTCTTCTGTCAGCAGCCTCCTTCTCACTCTATAATAAATACTCATTGATTGAAATGAATTATATCAGAACTGGAAGTTCCACCAACAATACTTCTTGAGAACCTACTATGTGCTGGGCACTGCGCTAGGGCTAGAGATAAAAGAGAAAACAAAACCAAACCAAAGCATTGGCCCCTACTTGAGTTGTTCAGTCTAATGGGAAATGCAGAAATAACTTCCATATACTATATAAGGGGTAAGATCAGGAGTCTATGGAAATTAAGAGTCTATGAGAGCAGAACTGAAGTCAGGGAAGGAGCCCTTGAAGAAATGAGATCAGACCGAGGGCTGATGAACGTGTAGAAGTTAGCCAGATCAAGAAGGGTGGGAAAGGTGCTCAGCAGAGAACCACTTGAGCTCAGCCCAGAGACATACAGCATCCTTCCTTCAAATCAATAAAACCCCAAATCCTCACGTGTCTGTGTAATACATGCCATATTCAGGGATCAAAGGTACAAAGGAAGGGAACTGGTGAAATATAATTTAAGCACTAAACTTTGAAGAAGTGCATTAAATAGAAATCCATAGCCTTCCCTGAAAAAAGAAGAAAGGTAACAAGCAAACACAAAAACCAAAAAAACTTTTAGAGTGAGTTTGGTTAAAGCAAACAACTCAACTGCCTGATCTCCACAGGTGGGATGAAACACCAGGTGGCCTTTCAATCACAAAGCTGGTGTTAACCTCGAAATCACATGAGGCAGACAGAAGGCAAGCTAAAGAGCACACACATGGCCTAACCTCACAGCAGTTAAGTGAGAGAAGATGTCATAAACACTATAACCCCATGGAGGGCAGAGCCTTTCCTGGCTGGAGAGTGGACACGGCACTAAGAGTTGGTTCTGACCCCACTCCCAGCTTGATCTCTGTCTGTGAAATGGTTGTCACCAATATGAACTCTGTCCCACACTCCACACCTTGGATGCCTGGGTATTTACTGACTTCACTGGATAAAGGTATGAGGCCCGGGTTAGAGAGAGTGGAAACAGCAGATGCCAAAAACATCTTTGTCAAGGTCTTAGCTATAAGCACAGTTTTTATTCCCGGCCTTTGTTTCCTAGCTCTTTGCCTCTCTTACCTGTCCATCTGAATAGGGCAGGTATAAAATCTTCCCCTAAATTCCTTATTTGGGGGAGATAACTAAATTAACTCCATGGGGCACCTGGGTGGCTCAGTTGGCTAAGCGACTGCCTTCGGCTCAGGTCATGATCCTGGAGTCCCTGGATCAAGTCCTGCATCGGGCTCCCTGCTCAGCAGGGCGTCTGCTTCTCCCTCTGACCCTCCCCCCTCTCATGTGCTCTCTCTCTCTCAGTCTCTCTCTCTCAAATAAATAAATAAAATCTTTAAAAAAAAAAAATTAACTCCTAAAATGGCTTGACCTGCTTGAACAATGGCCATGTGTCCCAGATGACAGGCCCCAGGAAGCCAGAATTACTTTAATCCAGAGCAATGAAGCTGAAGGCACAAAGTCAGCATTAGCTATTCAGTCAATGTTTCATTCACTCAACAATGTTTATTGAGTACCCCCTATGTGCACACCAGAGTCAAAATGGACATTCATTTATCATTGTTTTCTAGACTCTTCCCCCACCCCTTGTCTGTGATGGATAAATAAGAGAAATTGGCCAAGCTACATACTAGTGTGAGCTGTGCTCAGGGAAAATTCCATCTCCGCCCAGCCCTGCCACATGAGAAATTCAGAATAAAGCCAGTGACTGGGAAGGCAGCAAACCGCTATGTTCAGCTCACCTGGGGATGCTAGTCAGGTAGGTCATGACATTCAGGAAGTCTTCCTCTGGGAGGTGTTTGAACCCCACAAACTCTGGAAAAGTGATGATGGGGGCACCATCTTTCCCTCGACCTCCTGCAACAAAAACGGGTGGTCAAGATGTTAATAAAATGTCTTGGTGTCACATCCTGCAGGTAAGGGACTTTGACTAATATCAAGTTGGGAGATCGATACTGGCCTCCCCCTTTTCTCTCTGTATTATTTCAGACTAGAATGTGGGAAGGTTGACATGGAACTATTTTGAACAAGTCTCTTCTTCATGCTTGGTCAAGTGATATTGTGAGAATCTACTTCTTAAATCCTTTGAAGATAGTTACTGTATAAAAGGTAGTATTAATTTAATTACTTTAGCATAGGTGGAACAGTAAATAATGCCAACACGAATATATAATATTGTTCTTCATTTTTGTAGTCAGTAAATATCAAAGGTAAAAGAGCATGGTGGTTAAGAGAGTTCATTCTAAAATCAGGTAGCCCAAGATGCGTGGCTGGGTGGCTCAGTTGGTTGAGCGTCTGCCTTTGGCTCAGGTCATGATCCTGGAGTCCTGGGATCGGGCTCCCTGATCAGCAGGGAGTCTGCTTCCCCTCTCCCTCTGCCACTCACCCAGGCTCCCCCAGCTCGTGCTCTCTCTCTCTCTCTCTCAAATAAATAAATAAATAAATAAATAAATAAATAAATAAATTTTTAAAAATAAAAAATAAAATCAGACAGCCTGGTTCAAATCCTGTTTTGTCACTTGATTTCTATGTGATTTTATGCAAGATACTTAATCTAAATAGGAGTTTCCATTATATATAGATAGACAGATATAGATATATATAGATATTATATGTGTATATATATATATATATATATCTCATAAGAATAATACTTGTACCTACCTCAAAAGGTATTGTGAGGATTAAGTGAGACCATATATGAAAAGCACCTTAGTAGAGCACTTATTACATATAAGTGCTCAATAAATAGTGACCATTATTATGGTTATAATTATTACAAGGAGGAAATAATCATCTGCCCTTCAATAATTGACCAACAGGGATATAAGACAGCACTGTGAAAACAGAAATGTAAAATTAATATTTAAATATTTGATCTATCGGAGCAGAGGTCACTAGATTAAATTAAATAGATTCCATTTCTTCATCTCCTTGCAGCTAGATGCAGCTATACGACTGAATTCTAGCCCCGTGGTTCCCAAACTGTGTCCCAGGTACCCAGAGAACCATGGTGAACTCGCAAAAGCACCGTGAATATTTTAAATTTTTGAGGGAAACAGCAAGAGTTGGCATCTATAGGACACCATGTGGGCTACTAGCTTGAGGTAGTTCACAATTCCAACATTAAATTGCCCTATATTCTTTTTTTTTTTCCCCTATATTCTTTTGAAAGGCATTGCCTTGTGAAGTTGGGATTTTGGTGGCTGCTGAGATAAAGAGCAAGTGTAGTATGAAAAGGAATGTAGAACAGGAAATGAGGGTGGTGATGTTCAGTCTCATTCCAAGGCTTGAGATTATTGTAGTTACCTAAGAATGCAATTTAAACATTACTTTTTCTTTCAATTTATGTGTTTTGTTTTGTGTTTTTTTTTCCAAACGGCTACTAAGTTCTAAGGATATACAGACTTACTAAGTTGTTTTAACTATTAGGTATTGCTTTTGGCCAAGAAGGGCTGTGGAAATACTAAGATAGACTGAGATATCTATCTGAGACTGAAAAACTAAGGCACCAAGAACTGAGAAAGCTGGGGGACCTATGCCCTAGCCAATGGGTTAAGAGCTGAATTGCTGGGAGCATCTTCCAGGTTATGCCCATGGAGGAAAACTACTTTAAGAAAAATAAAGGCTCCCCAGTGAAGCCAACTACAAATGACTGCATGCATTACACATCTAATGAAAGAGGTAGGGCAGGGTGTGGTTTAATGAGAATTGTGTGATTAATGAGGGTGTGGGATCAATGAAGAAATTACAAAAAAGGGAGACTCAGAGAAACAAAGGCAGACCATGTACTGCCAATGCTTTCCTAAGGAGAGAGGAGCCTGGCCCATGATCACGAGAATCTAGACCATGTCGACAGGATATTTGATGACACCACGATTAAGATCATCCAATCCACTCTGCTGCTCTGAGTCCACACCTGATAAGCATCTTCTGCTTATACTCTGACTTTCCATGTACATTTGTTTCCAGGGCAAAAATGTGCTGTCAGGCAAACATGAGTATTTGTATCATGTAAAGAGTAAGACAGCCTTGTGGTTTTCTACACCAGTCTCTTCTAGGTACTGTTAATGTGGGGTTAGGCTCTCAAGAGACCAATCACTGTGGAATGAAACTGTGTGATACTTGTCTGGTTGTCATTCTTCTCCAGGAAGTATCTCTTTATTAATTCTACATGTTTATTTTAAATTTTAAAGAAAGTTACCTGCAGATTAGATGCTTGTCAAACTTTGACATAGCGATTAAGCTGCCTCAATAATTTGACTGAAAACAACTTAAATCCGGATACTATCGGCTTTCACCTCATATTCTTCCTCTTTGCAGTTTTATAGCCATAGGAAGTCTTAGATAAATGCAAATTAAGAGAATTTACATCTCTAGTAAGGCTAAAATTAGATGCATTATAACACTGTACTAATTGCATAACCAATATTTGCCAAGAATATGGCTAAAACATTTCAAGGACTCAAAACACCCTAAAATATTCATTAAGATAGGATTATACTACTTAATGATTTTGCCTTTCATTGTTAATTATAAATTAAAGCTCTTCACACCTAAGTAGAGAAAGACAGGTGGAGTGTTCTTATATCTTGGTTAATATCGATACTGAACACCACCCGCTGTTGAACATTAACCCTAAGAGACAGAAGCCCCAAGGAGACAGAGCTAAGCCTCGATACAGGCATTGACAACCCACATTCGGTGGGTTGTGAGAATTCGGTGCCACCTTGTGAGAATACATGGAAATGCAAAAGGATGAGAGTGTACCAAAGAGGTAGTCCTATTCAAGGAAAATAGAGAAAGCCAAAGTTAAGTAAAATGGTGACTTAAATAAATGTCATTACTCATGGTATAATTTTCACCTGTTCATTAAACGGAAGAGGACTAGGTTTACTGCAGAAAATAGTAAGTTCTTGGGATACATAAGACTATTCCCATGAGGGTCTGGGTGTTGGCTGGCACTTCTATCCTACAGAGGAGAATTTAGAACACTAGGAAATCCTACAGGAAGATGGTGAAGACCAACAATGAAAGAGAGAGAGAGTCAGTTAACTGCTATTTGCCTTCCAAAATCCATTTTCCTTTTCTCTCCCTACAAAAAAACTGATTTTAGCTAGGAAAATGGTAATGCCACTTCTTGGGAGGCACTTCAGAAATCTCAGGGCCTGGGAAACCAAATAATCTATCCTAGATAGTAAAGAATTGTCCCACATCCTGTGTGATTTCTGAATACCTTAATAGAAACTCATTATGGGCGCCTGGGTGGCTCAGTTGGTTAAGCGACTGCCTTCAGCTCAGGTCATGATCCTGGAGTTCCGGGATCGAGTCCCACATCGGGCTCCCTGCTCAGCAGGGAGTCTGCTTCTCCCTCTGACCCTCCCCCCTCTCATGCTCTCTCTATCTCATTCTCTCTCTCAAATAAATAAATAAAATCTAAAAAAAAAAAATAGAAACTCATTATAAGTGAAAAATCCATTTATAGTGAACAGATCCTATAAATTCTGTTTCATACATAATAATAAAGGGTTTTTAAATATTTTCCATCTTATTGAGATATAATTGACATATAATATGGTATTAGTTTAAGGTATATATATAATGATTCGATATATATATATAGTAAAATGATCGCCACAATAAGCTTAATTAACATCCACCACCTCAAAAATGACCTTACAAACTCTTCAGATCTAATCTCTTAGCAATTTTCAAATACACAATACGGTACCGTTAACTATAGTCACCACGCTGTACATTCCATCCCCAGAATATATTTATCTTGTAACTGGAAGTTTGTACTTTTGACCACTTTCCTACATTTCCCCCACCCCCACCCTGCCTCTGGCAACCACCAATCTTTATCTCTGTTTCTATGAGTTCAGTTTTTTTTTAGATTCCACATGTAAGTAAAATGGTAAAGTATTTGCCTTTCCTTGTCTAACTTCTTTCACTTAGCGTAACACCCTCAAGGTCCACCCATGGTGTCACAAATCAGAAATTATTTTTAAATGGTTTAAATATATACTGAATTTTTCAGGAATGCAACTACCCTATAAATTGAAGGAAGGTAATACTTTGTTCAGAATTTATCAACTTTGTTCAGAACTGTATCAACAATTGTTTACTCTTTCAGAAAATCACTACAGTAAAGCCACTCAGGGGGTCTGATCACCCACACCACACCCCAGCATTTGCAGCTATCACATTCATGATGACTCTGAGTACCTGACGACTTTATTTTTTTTCTAGTATAGCTAGAAATACATATTGAAATATGTATTATTTTACTACTCTTACTTTCCTTTTATTTCTCCTTTACTACTCTCCTTTACACTTTCTTTTTTTCAGTATATGCATAAATAAGGGGTAGCTATTCACACTCCGTGAGCACACAACTAAACTACATTTGCTAGCTTCCCATGATATTAAATGTATCCATCTAACTGATCCAAGTTCAAGTCAATGGTATGTGGTATGTGCTGTTGCTGAGCTGAGGCTTTTAAGGAGCCTTATGCTCGGGGCGCCTGGGTGGCTCAGTCGTTGAGTGTCTGCCTTCTGCCTTCGGCTCAGGAACGGTTCATGATCCCAGCATCCTGGGATTGAGCCCCGCATTGGGCTCCCTGCTCAGCGGGAAGCCTGCTTCTCCCTCTCCCACTCCCGCTGCTTGTGTTCCTGCTCTCATCATCTCTCTCTCTGTGTCAAATACATAAATAAAATCTTTAAAAAAAAAAAAAAAGAAGAAGCAGTATGCTCTCTTTTCCCTGTCTGCTTTCTGGATACAGATAATAAGATGGCCACAAAATGGATAATAGTAACATGAGCCATAAAGTGGAAGGAACCTTCATGTGTAATGAAGATGGAGAAAAGTCATCTGCTGACCATGAACGTACATGCTGGACTGCTCCAAGAGAAATAACTAAATTTCTGTTTTGTTTGTTTGAACTACTATACACTTCGGAGTCTATTTGGTATAGCTGTTCAGCCTACCCTAACTAATACAGGTTATGGTATCCATAAATTTCAATTCAGAATAGTGGAGGACAATACAAGTCATTTGTTATAAAAAGAAGGATTTCAGTCCAACCTGATTGAGAACCATTTCCGTAGTCTACACTTCTCAGTACAATAGCCACTGGACATATATGGCTGTTGAGCACATGCAATATAACCAATCCAAATTGATATGTGCTGTAAGTGTGAAATACAAACTAGATTTCCAAGACTTAGTATGAAAAAAAATGTAAAGTATCTCAACAATAATTTTGAATATTGATGATTTGTTGGAATGATATTTTAGATATATTGGGTTAAATAAAAATGCTATTAAAATTAATTTCATGTGTTCCTCCTTGCTTTTTTAAATATGGTTACTACAAAATTAAAAGTACATACGTGGGTCACAGTAAATTTCTTTTAAACAGTACTTTTCTCTACACCTTCTTGCATTGGTTCTCATTTCCTGGATGCCAAGTTACTAACTCTATCTCTGATTTAGACAGAAGTTTTGACTCTGGTCAGTTCCTTAATTTGACAGTCTCCATTGTTTCAGTGAGAATTTCCCACTTGCTGGGAGGGAACACTGTCGACTCCACAAGCCTGAGTATTTTATGCCTCCATTATTAATTATTTCTAAAAGGTGTTATGTGAGAGAGAGGGGGAACTTCAGACAATGATTCCAAGGGGAGGAAATAACCATTAAAAGAAAAAGAAAATGATAATTCCTTTTAATTAGAGGAAAGGTATTATGGTAGATACTGATAAATGGCTAATTTATAACCACTCCCCTTCTCTCCCGACCACCTTCTACTGTAGCCATTTCAAAGCTAAATGTTTGCCTTTTCTGACTCCCTTGCTGGTAGAAATGGCTACATGACACAGTTCCAGGATGACACATAAGCAGAAGTCTACTGAGAGCTTCTGGGAAAGTTCTTGCTCTCTGGCAAAAAGAATAGAAGAAACCAGCATTGCTCATTCACCTTCTTCCTGCTTTGGACACAGACTTGATATCTGGAGCTGCCGCAACCATACTGACATTAAGACTTTAAAAACAAGAGAAACATTGAGAGAATCGCAAAGATGCACCCTTAATGTCATGGAGTCACTGATCCGATACAAGGAATTTCTACTTTTGGACCTCTTGTTTTGTGGCTTAGAAAACAAACAAACAAGTCCTATGGGCTAAGTTCTCTTATAGTCCGATACTATGCGAGGCACTTTCCTTAAAACAACCACTTTACCAATGAGAAACCTGAGGTTCACAACAACATCCTAACTGTGTTGGGATGTGAACCCAGAGTTGTCTGAGTCCAAAGCCTAGGGTGTTTTCACCACGCTAACCTGCTTATATTCTCTTGTTCCCTAGCTAAGCCCTAAATTTAGATATATCCCAAGTTCACTGGGAACATGCATTGTCTTTCAAGGTCAGAGCTACCAGAGGCCCAGCCCTGGTCACTACCCAGTTCCTGCCGGTGGTCCCCGCTCACGGACCTGACCATCCAGAGGCCTCCAACCATCCGGCCCCAACCATGGGTCAGCCATCTCTCCTGCCAGCTGGGAGCACACTCGGAGCACGACAGGCCAGGCAACTGGAGCCTCGCTGAGAAAAAGGCCCCCTCCTGTCCTTCCCAGCATTCCTGACTGACGGGGCCTCTGGCCCTTCCCAGAGCTCAGTGGAATCTGTAGAAACGTCTGCAGCTGGAATATCCTCACCCTGCTTGCCTGAATCAGGAAACAGAAAACTGCCGTGACCCAGACCAGAGGCCATAGCTAGGTTGCCACAGTGATGGGAAAAGACCTAAGTCCAGGGACTTCTGTTTTACCACCACAGAGACACAGGCACCCACAACACCCTCCTTACTGACATTTGCTGCCACTTTAGGTAAGGACGAAAAGCAGGCCTAGTAATTCCAATAAAGTGCTGACTCAGAGAACCCCAGGGCTGCTGAGAGTCTTCGAGACTTGCAGGGTTGCAAACGCTACCACAGCTAATCAATGCTTCTCTCTCCTAAGAAGGGCAAACTTGAGGCCACAGGATGACGAGAGAAGCTCAAAAATGAAAGATTGTCTCTGCCACAGTCAAAGTGACTTTCCTAACACAGAGGTGTCCTCTTTGGCCCAGTGTGTGTTTCTATAGTTCTATGTTCTCCATTAAAGAGCGACAATTCTCTCTATTACTGACTTAGTTGTGGCATTTTACATCATTTCAACTGTGAGCATGGCTTGGCTTTGGTTCCTTATACAAACTATATCATGCCAAAAACTATTTCTTGTACTATAACCTTAAAATAAGCATTTTTATGGGATTAAAATATATCAGAAAAAAAAGTCATTTAGTTGGTAGTTGCAATGCTAAGCATTTTTCATATACTATGTCTTTGATCCTCAAAATTATGATGATCCCACCCATTCATTCCCCAAATGAGGAAAGTGAGGCTTGGAGAACTAAGTTGCCCAAGGAGATGCAGCTGGCCAACAGCAGAACCTAAATCCATATCTAGGGCTGTCTGATACCCATTTATTTATTGCCTCTGAGAAATAAGAATAGAGAGAAGCACCTCGGTAATATTCAAAAGGGGTAACTTTGGATCACTTAATGCATAAATTAATCAGTCACTGGACTCCTTCCCCAGATGAGCCGTTATATATGCCAGCATCCTGTGCTGGGGCATTCAAGTTTTGGTGTAAGGGTACAGAAATCCACTCCACCTCACCCATCATCCATTCCAGACCCTGATGCACGTGAGCCTTGCAGCCTTCTGTGGTATAAGGCTCTCCCTGTGAGAAGCTGTGAGACTGCACCTTCAGGAGGCTGGTTAGGTACCCCCACCAGGGCCAAGACCGTGGTGCCTAGGCCGGGGATGTGAGGAGCAGTCCTCACAGGACAGACCAGGAGAACTCGGATAACTTTGAACTGAGCTCCTATTATGTTACAGTTTCTGTTCCAAGCAATACAGGTAGAAATAAAAAAAAAAAAAAATGAGAACTTTGTACTTACAGAGCTTTCAGTGACTATATGAGCAGTGACCAATGTGGAGGAAAGACCAGAGAATTCCCCAGAATGTCTGGATTGTATAAGATGTCCCCACCTAGGATACAACTCTGGGATGGGGAGAGGTATTCCAATAACAGAGATTGCATTTCCCTTAAACTCAGTAAGATAAGGTCTTGGGAGCAGATTAAATATGATTTAGAGAAAGAAAAGAAATGTGTCTTTTTTTTTAATTTTTTATTGTTATGTTAATCACCATACATCACATCATTAGTTTTTGATGTAGTGTTCCATGATTCATTGTTTGTGCATAACACCCAGTGCTCCATGCAGAACGTGCCCTCTTTAATACCCATCACCAGGTGAACACATCTTCCCACCCCCCTCCCCTCCAGAACCCTCAGTTTGTTTTTCAGAGTCCATAGTCTCTCATAGTTCGTCTCCCCCTCCAATTTCCCCCCCTTCATTCTTCCCCTCCTGCTATCTACTTCCTTTTTTTTTTTTCTTAACATATATTGCATTATTTGTTTCAGAGGTACAGATCTGTGATTCAACAGTCTTGCACACTTCACAGCGTTCACCATAGCACATACCCTCCCCAATGTCTATCACCCAGCCACCCCATCCCTCCCACTCCCACCACTCCAGCAACCCTCAGTTTATTTCCTGACATTAAGAATTCCTCATATCAGTGAGGTCGTATGATACATGTCTTTCTCTGATTGACTTATTTCGCTCAGCATAACACCCTCCAGTTCCATCCACGTCCTTGCAAATGGCAAGATCTCATTCCTTTTGATGGCTGCATAATATTCCATTCTATATATTTACCACATCTTCTTTATCCATTCATCTGTCAATGGACATCTTGGCTCTTTCCACAGTTTGGCTATTGTGGACATTGCTGCTATAAACATCGGGGTGCACGTACCCCTTCGGATCCCTACATTTGTATCTTTGGGGTAAATACCCAGTAGTGCAGTTGCCTGATCATATGGTAGCTCTATTTTCAACTTTTTGAGGCACCTCCATACTGTTTTCCAGAGTGGATGCACCAGCTTGCATTCCCACCAACAGTGTAGGAGGGTTCCCCTTTCTCCGCATCCCCGCCAACATCTGTCATTTCCTGACTTGTTAATTTTAGCCATTCTGACTGGTGTGAGGGGGTATCTCATTGAGGTTTTGATTTGGATTTCCCTGATGCTGAGTGATGTTGAGCACTTTTTCATGTGTCTGTTGGCCATTTGGATGTCTTCTTTGGAAAAATGTCTGTTCATGTCTTCTGCCCATTTCTTGATTGGATTATTTGTTCTTTGGGTGTTGAGTTTGATAAGTTCTTTATAGATTTTGGATACTAGCCCTTTATCTGATATGTCATTTGCAAATATCTTCTCCCATTCTGTCGGTTGTCTTTTGGTTTTGTTGACTGTTTCTTTTGCTGTGCAAAAGCTTTTTATCTTGATGAAGTCCCAATAGTTCATT